>NC_134704.1:79232320-79299820 GCF_043290135.1 Rhipicephalus microplus
CATTGTTCGCTTTTAAAAGGGTCTTTAAACGCATGTATACTGTATACGTATATCGCACCACATAGGGGAAATTAGATATTGCGTACGTCGTCTTATAATGTGCGCGAGCTGAAATCGAGTCGATATTTTTACTTTGACGTGGAACCACGTTTTCGCATTCCGGGAAATTTTATAATCCCGCCAGTCTTCACGCACAGTATACAGGTATATGTGTTAGATGGTCGGTCATTTTACTGTCTTTTTTCTAGTTTTTTTTTTTTTTTTGACAGCTGCAAAAGTGATGGGAAAGCTACGCAGTGTGCTGACCGTTTTTTTTTCCTCGCAACAAAGCTGCGTATGGCTAGGACATTTGTAGCTTTGCGAACCTTCTCAAGAGTAAAGTGTTATCACGAACGACCTCTCACTTGGGGCACGCCGACAGCCAACTGGGCGAAACTGTTCACGCGACTGTGACTGCGGCTGTGCTTTGAAATCAGGCACACCTCGAGTATACTGAGCACTGGTTCGCTTGAAAATAAAGCAAGAAAGACAAATGAAATAATAAATAATTAATTAGAAAGTAAGTGAGAAACTAAATGAACACGTTAAGTGAAGAATAAACAAATGTATGAATGAATAAATTAAATTAATTGACCAAAATAAATCCGCAAGCTGCACAGCTACGCTGGTCATCCGCTTTCGCCTGTGGAAAGGCTCGTGAATCTACGAACAGTGCCGTTGTTCTACGACGCGTGAACAGAAATGACCGTCACCACGAGCCGGCCGGCACACGTTCTTTCCGCCTTCTTCTTCGTCGTCGCCGTATATCCTTCATATTCTGCTTCGTTCTATAGCAAAATCTAGATGGCAAAATCTACGGCGCTGGGTGCAATAACCTGATAGGCCAGATAACGAGTATACAGACAGAGAAAAAAGGAAGAGATCGATAGAAGAAAAAAAGCTGTTTTTGGTGAAAAGGATATCTTCTCGAGGCGGGATTCAGATCCACGATACCACGATCCAAAAGGGTTCTTGGCCACTACTCGTGGATATATCTGGACACGCTGGTAGAGGGTATAGTGTAGTGCGGAAAGGTGGAAAAGGAATGGGAGGCCGAGTAAGAGAGATGCGAGAATGAGGGGAGAAAGTGAAGCATCGGTAAAGTGAAAAGTTGGGTGAGTCGGTTTCGGTTCATTATAGCGCGTCCATGGTCTGTGTCTTTCTTTCCCTTGTGTGCCGTATTTTTACACCCCTCAGTTTATTACGAAGTGAGGCATGTTATAGAAAGAATGAGAAAGAGAGTACTAGAGAGAGAGAGAGACAGAAAAGAAGAAACAGAGGAGGAGGAACAACGAAGAGAGAGGGAAAGAAAAATTGTGAGAGATGCAAAAAAAGAGGACGCAAGACAGACAATTGAGTGAAAGAAGAGGAAGAAATAAGATAGAGCGAGAAAGAAAATGAAGTATGTGGGAAAAAGAGACTTGAATAAAGATAAATAAACACAGAAAAAACACAGATATAAAAAAAAACAGAGGAAAAACTAAAGAGAAAGCAGGCCGTGCGCCCAGCTTTGCACTCCCTTCAAACTTGGCACTACTTGGAAACTGACATAGCTTTTTTCCCCCTTCTTTTAAAACATCGGCTCTGTTTCACCTCGAGCTTGTTCCAGGGCGTTGAGGACATTTCTGTCGAGCGATGACGTCACCAGGCGTTGCCCC
Organism: Rhipicephalus microplus; assembly: GCF_043290135.1. Taxonomy (NCBI): domain Eukaryota; kingdom Metazoa; phylum Arthropoda; class Arachnida; order Ixodida; family Ixodidae; genus Rhipicephalus; species Rhipicephalus microplus. Next base: position 79,234,018 of record NC_134704.1, read on the forward strand.
ATAGCAGCGTGTTGTATAGGAAGGAAAGGAGAAGGAGGAGAGATGTGACGAAGAGAAATACCAAAAAGGAAATAAAATGTCATTGTTGAGCGGTATTTGAACACGGATATCCGCGATTCGAGGGTCGTAACCATGCTGGCAGGGATGACAGCAGAAAAAAGCATTTATGAAAAGCATATATAATTGCGTTGCTATGGGCGAGAGAACGAGGGGAGAATAGGAAGTGAGAATAAAAGAGTAAAAATGGTAAATAAATACATAAATAAATAAATAGCAACACAGACAGGGGAAAAAAGCAGTCCAAAAGTAGAGACCAGTAACCCCCCTGCTATAACGCCTTAGGCGAATGCGGGCTAATTTCTGAATAAAGAATAAAATAGAGAGACAAAGAAAGAAATAGATAGAAACAAAAATTGAAAGGAAGTTTTGCATTAGCAAGGGTATGGTGCAGGAAACTGAGGGTTATAGAAGGAAGAAATATAGGAGGGAGGGAAATGTGTAAAAAGAAGTACAGATGAAATATGTGAGAACAAAGGTGTAAAAAGAGATAAACAAAGCGGAGAAAGCATGAAAAAAGAAAGATGATGAAGAAAGACAAAGAACTCGGTCTTCGTTTGCCAGGCGACGGCGCTTCCCTGTCAGCTCCGCCGTTTTACTCAGATTTCACATGGGTGGAACTGGTTTTAATTTATTTCCCTTGAATGCTCCCATTTTTCATCTCTGCTTAACCTTCCTGCCTTTTTCCTTTTGCTTTCGCTGCCTCGTCTCCGCCAGTAAAAAAAAAAGAAAGAAAGATGATATAAGACTGCCCTATCAACGATCTTACCAGACGTAAACTTTAGTTATCTTTGTAAGATATCTTCTGTAATTAGTTATTCGTTCAGTCTCAAACCACATTCTTTAGTTCTTTTCCTTTCTCGCATGCTGTTTCTGAATGAACTGAATGAACGTTACGACTGTATGCTCGTCCTGTCGGCTTCCTTCCATTGCAATCCCGTTATTCAGCTTTATTACATCCTCATTTATTTGAGCGTTTTCAAGGTTAGAGTACACACGAGCGTTAAGGGACACTCCATTGCACGAAGGCTGGTCGCTGTCTTTTGTATACACCCAAAGGTTCGACCTCCCCCCCCCCCCCCCCCTGCCCACTCCACCTCCTTTACCGGCCAATGGTAGCTCTAATCTGTAAAGCTAGCTCTTTATTGCGTTTTCGGCTGAGCGACCCACCGGTGGCGCTGGAAACATCGCGAGCGACAAAGCTTGCGATAACAGAGACAACCGAAACAAATAAATAAAAGAGACAAACGCAAGCATGATGAACGAAAACGAAAGGTATAAGATTTACTACCCCTGCAGATGTTGGGAGGCTTGGGGGTGGTATAGAAAGATAAGAAGGTAATATAGAGCGGTCATTGTGCTGTGAAGACCGCGGCTGCGATTCTCGTGTCTGCTTTGTGGGCGCAAGTGGTCTCCATGCAATGGCTGTAATGGAGCCTCACAATTGTTAGGCGTTGTGCGTGTTTATTCTAGCAATATCTATTAGCTGCATCACGTGCGGAAATCGTGTAACCGGGAATGAGGCTGCAGGAGCTATAGCGTTTCAACCGTATACGAGTTGCTGCCGGGACGAAGATGAATGTGCTTATAGTGCTTAGAATTCTAGGCACCCTATACTGTGGTTGTCGAAACGATTTCTACGTTATTTCAAGCCGCCATTTCTTCCCTGAAATTCTATCCCGTTTGGAGTTTTAGTTGCATGCACTAAAATTTCAGAACGCGCGAAGCAGCAAAAGAGGCAGCCATATATGATATGCGTGTACGTGAGAACTCGCCTTCAGCAATATTCAACTGTAAACTTGAAAGCATGTTAGAAGTTATGCAGGGTATACGGTATGCGAATAATGTTCGCGCTTACTTTTTTCGGATGTTAATCACTGATATTGTAAACGCGGTAAATAAGAATATGCGTCGACGTCACGCATTCAAAAAGTTCGCCGTGACGCCTTAAGTGTTAACGGTGACTACTCGTTAATGGTTAATCTCTTCAGCCAATGCATGCAGCACAGTGGTTGCGGCCGCTCAGCTTCTGACCCTGAGGTCGCGGGTTCGATTGCAGCCGCGGTGGCCGCAAGTCAAAGGAGGCGAAACGCTACAGACCAGTGCTTAGGTTCATGTTACAGAACCCCAGGTGGTCGAAATTCTCCCCAGACCTCCACTAATGGGAGACCAGCGCTGGATAGGTTGGATGGGTGCATATGGCTATGCCCTTTAGATCGGGTGGCGGATCACGCCATCTAGCCATAAAGTTAAGTACTATCACTATATGTTGAAGCATTGAATTTCACTCGCGCCTTGATTGTAGCCACCAATCAGTTAGCGTCTTCCTGGTGGCATGCCGAAAAAAAAAAAGCACCTGGCGGAGAGTCGCGGCACAACTGAGCCGTTCGTGCCCAGACGACCGGCCGCAGCGAACACCGGTGAAACCATACGCTTTCGCCGCTGCTGTGCTTTATTTTATCATGTCATGGTTTTAGCACGCCCAACTCCATAAGTTAAGTGGCTTATGTTCTTAGTGGTTAATAGGCATATATAGACTACATCGATACGGTGCTGAGAAGAAGAAAAGGAAACTTTATGTTAAGGGCTCCAAGTCCATGGCCCCACTGAAGTTCCTGGCTTTGCATACCGCGTTGAAAGTACGGCATTATTCAGTGACTCATAGGTACTCTGTGGTAATTCCCTCTGATATATACGCCATTTCTACGTAGCTGTTTAATTCTTTAGTTCATTAAAAAGTAACATGCTATAGGTCGTCAAAATAGCTCTCAGCAGCATGCTTGAAATGTCAGGAATGTAGTGAGATAGATGTATCATCAAGTGTTTCTTCAAGTTAGAAAACATACGTGGTATGATTGGAACGGAACTCATTCCGTGAACATGAACGATGGTGGGCTAACATTAAGACCAGTGTCTTCAGTTTGGCTGCCACAACTTTGGACGTGTGCTAATGCTCACTGTTAACTGCTCGAACATAGTCGCATTTACTTCGCTGGCAGAATGCGAATATTTACATTTTTGCCAACGGAACCGACATGCTCCCGGAAGATTATCAGGAACTGGACTATATTTTCGGCAGGTATTCGTATATTATATATTTTCGGCAGGTATTCGCATATCATCAAGGATCAGTTAGTAGACGGCTAGCTTGTCACAAGCTGACAAACTTGTTAGCTTCTTGAGCGGCTACTGAGTGGCTGAAATTTAATGGCAAAATTTCAACTCTTCAAACGAGGGGGAGGGAAGGCAGCCTTTGGGTGTGCTCTAAGATGGACAGTTGTACAGCAATGTTTCTGACACTTCAGGGTGACTGTCCTGGTAGACTTTTCCTTACAAGAACATGCTTATGCATCTGCAACATCACGCTCCATCTGAAATTGAAGCTAATTTTGAAAATCAGACGCAGCTAAAATTTGAACATTTGCTGCATGCGGCATCAAGCTTTCATATGGCTCCACGTTTATTATCAAATTGTGAGCGACAGGTGACAAAGCCAAAAACTTCTTAGCACCCCTCCGCATTCAAAGGAGGTACAAGAGTTAACTTCGTGTGTTTCAATAAGTCGCCTTGGAATCTTTCACGTCACAAAGACGTGTCCGACAAACTTCACAGCAGGCCGTCCTCTCGGAAGTGTGGTTTCTCTAGCGCGACGTTGTGGTGCCCTTCCTTACCTCAACATAACGCTAGTTGTTACGCAATGTTGCACTGTAGTTACATGTTACGAATATTTTAGTAGAAAATACGAACACTGTCATAAAAAAACTTCCGCGTTCTGCACTTTTACCGTGAAAAAAAAAATGGACATTTTTCCTGCGCTCCAAATGTCCTTTCTCGAAATGTTCCCGCTTTCGAGGGCTTCACTAAAACGCGCTGAAACACGCACTCGCATAGCATATCGCTCCGAAACCCGCGACGCCCTTTCCGTCACCCCCGATAAACACGGCTCTCGGAGTGCAAAGTTTTACAGCGCGCGAAACAATTATCCCGCTCTGGTGGCTCGTAGCAGCTGTAAAATCTGCGCTCTCGCGCTTTTCTGCGTGAGTGGCGCGTGCATATTGCGTTTGTGTATGCGTACGTGCACGCATGCGCTACACGCGAAAAACAAGAGCGAGAGTTCCATTCTTTCCACCCCGACTCTTGTGGGGTCGGGGAAAACCGGCGGCTTTTCTTTCTCTCATTTCTTTTTTTTTTCTTCGCCTACGGTCGTGGTCGAGGAGACCACCACCACCACGTCGAGCGAACCCGTCACGACTACAACAAAGATGTATTCATCCTCGCCCCCCGAGCAGCCGCACTCGAGAAAGAGCGCACGGCCATTTAGCGGGGGGCTCCGAACAACCACGCCGGACACACCGCCGCAGCTGCCACGCCTAATTGCGAAGGCGAGGGCCTACGCCACCACGCCATTGCCCTTCCCTTTTCGCCGGGACGACGCCGTTTCCTGCGCAGATAAACGGCTTCGGATGCTACAGGGGGGAGAAGGGGGGGGGGGACTTCTCGTCTCCGGAAGAGCCATTCTCTCCGAGTCTCTGCACTCAGCGGCGGTCGGGCGCATTTAGCGAGAGGGCAGAGCAAACGAGGCTGACAGAAGTCGCCGGCGTCTGGTGCGGACTGCTTTGTTGCGACAGACGACCGCAAGGGAGAGAGTTGCAGCGGCCGAGGGTAAAAAAAAGGGGGGACCAGAGAAATGCAGATCTCTGGTCGGGCGCGGACTCGGGGACTAATTTTTTTCGGTGGAGTCGTTGATTGAGGCAGTGACGCATGCTTGCCCGAGGGCACCCTCAACGCACCCTTTACTTTAGATCGAAGCATTGAGCGCGATTGTAATCTCTCAGTTGGGCTCGGAAGAAACGCGAGCCTTAATTATACGCCGTGAAGAAGAAACGCGACCGTCGAACGCATTAGCCTCTCGCCCTCTTGCACCTAACTCCATTAGAGGCTTTGTGCCAGAATCGCGTGGTCATTCTTCATAAATGAAACGAGGAATATTAAAGGATCATTAAGAAATGTAAATTGACAATCAAGCTACAAGGGAATCCGTGCGGATAGCTCATGAACGAAATCTTAATTTTCAGCAATATTCGTCCTGGTCCGGAGATCGAACCTGGGACCAACGCCTTACCGGGACGGTCACCCTACCAGGAAGCGCGAGGCGTGAATTCGTCGACAAATCGAAGCACGTGGACACATATTCGCAATTTTTGAAGAATTTCACTGTGGCAGCGTAGAGAACAGCAAAGTAACGTTTGAGCTCACAAAAATCCACGACGGCCTCTCCACTTTACCGAGGCCGTAAGATCTTGCTACTTTTCATGCGCCATGAACGTGCAGCTGCGACCCACACAAATACTAGCGAGGCAAGCAGCGAAAGACGCGCGGACAGTTGACGACAACACAATTGGCAATGTCACTTGTAAACAAATGGAAATCGTTACCTATTGTGCCTTCATTTGGAATCCAGATGTGTTTCCGCACGTTCACTGTTTCAATCCCCCCCCCCCCCCCCCATTTTGTTCTGTTTTCTTTGTTCGGCTTGACGGACGTCTTCAATCACGGCCTGCCTAAGTGACCCACACCCCTGGACGCCCTCATCTAGGTGCGCGTGGGGGAGCTAAGGGTTGCCCCCGTAGCGCGGTAAAAGAGAAGCCTCGTTGACCGGGGACCGTTCCGCATGTGGAACAAATTTGCGCACCGCTTAGCGTGTCGAAAGGGCAAAAAGGCCCTCGTGTGCCTAGCTGGACCCCACCCCCTGCTTACCGCCCAGTGCGAACGGGCGTTCAATGCTTCCTGGATCTCCTCCCTCCTGGGGTATTTTGTAGGAAACCCATTGAAAAGCGAACACCTTTAGTGGGCTAAGGAAGTGACCAACACAGGGGCTTTTGACATAGCGAGCGAATTCTGAACGTTCCGTTTGGCACTGTTAAGTACGGCTACTTACAGGAATGGAGTCAAGGACGTTTTAGAAATATGGATCCCGCTGTCAGGGAACGACGAGACTTGTAAAGCAACGCAAAGAGAGTACAAAGGGTACCAAGTGGCGCCTGGGCTATCGTGTCCTCTATCTCGCGTCCCGCGGGCAACGTGCTCGGACACATCATTGAGGGAGAAAAAAAAAAAGTAACATTACCTTTAACCTCTACTTTTATTCTGTTGTGAGTGTTTCAAGTCAACGTTGTCTTCGCCACATGTTATTTTTTCTCTTGCCCTCCACAAATATGCATGGACCAGGAAGATGCGTGCATAAAAAGAATTCGTCGGATTTTTGCTGCAGGCCTTCGTTCTAGTTGACCATCGTCGTGGCGACTCTGTACGCTGGTAGTGATTTTCACAGCAAAGTGTGGGGACTTCGTGTAAGGATGAAACGTTTACACAGTCGAGCCCGAATATATCAAACGCACACGTAACAATTTATGGTGTTCGCCGAACAGCCGTAAAATCTCCTTGAATATATTTTCGATACATAAAAATACCTGATATGTCAAACTACACAGAGAACGGTCGTGTGGTCTCCTCAAGATTCGATATATTCGGGTCGCGACTCGTTTCGTGGCACGCCAGCGCCGATCTTGTTCGGATAGTTTAACTTTCCGAGTGTACTCTCGCGTTTCTGACCGCGGGGAAGTTCATTCTGCGGCATTAAACGAACCGTAAGAGTCACGCGCAAACAGTGTCCCCGCCATTTTCAGCTCCAAGAACTCTCCACAGCACACATGGGCTGTGCAGAAAGGGCAAGAATAAGAGCAGAGCCATCGGCCCTTTCACATGGACGTCCCTTTGCCACTGCTCTACAGTAAATGCCCAACAAATCAGTAAATGCCCAACACATGTGCTCCATAGCGAAAGTTTTGCGCGCACCACACGACGACACAACGGCTAAAGGGCACAAGGTCTAGCGCAGTCCTTGTGTACTTTTGTCGTTGTGTCTCCGTGTTGTGTGCGTAAAGCCAAACCGACCAAACCAACTAGCTCGCTCTTCCTTCATATGTGCCCCAGTCAACGCGTATCCGTGGTAGGCGGAAGCGTACACACTGGGGTGCCGTCCCCCTCCCCGCCTTTCCCGAGTAATTTGAAAAGGGCGCCAAGTCTTGCTCGTATACTTGTACTTATAGACGGTCCTCTTTCTCAATGAAAGTCGGGCCTGTCCCGTGATGTAATGTGCTGTCTAATGGGAACGCAGGTGCTTGAAAATGATGATGGCAGAGGACCCCCTTGTTGTTGCACCCTAAGAACAGCTTCATGCTAAAATTCTGCGCCGCCTGACAACTCAAGAGGCGTACAGTGGCGAAAAAAAAAACGACAATAGGTTTTCTGTGCAAGCCCAGGTAGAACAGGCGAACCCATCAATCTAGCACACGTCGTGAAGATACGCTAAGACATTTCATTAATTTTTTTATGCCCGGTAATTGACGGTTGGCTCACGCACGCGATATATTTTCATATGTCACGCGTCTGTACAAAACCGAGCATTCGTCGAATTTCGGGGAGCACTTACATTCTCAGCAATGGAAATTGACAATGGAAAGGTGGGCCTCCGGTTAGCGATCTCTTATATGTCCCAATAATCGCTGGTTGACACAGCGGCCTGTATGTCCTGTATACAAAAGCGACTGCAGCTGAAAGGAACCTAATAAATACACCTGTATCAGTGAATTTGTTGGCATGTTTTATGAAACAAATGTGCAGTCCGCGCCTCTTGTCTATTATTCACTCATGCTTTTTCTGCTCAGCGCCACAGATTTTACCTGCAGCTTGATTGATGGATATGTGTGGTATAACGTCCGAAAATCACCGTGATTATGAGAGACGCCGTAGTGGAGGGCTCCGGAAATTTTAACCGCCCGGGGTTCTTTAACGTGCACCCAAATATGTGCACACGGGCCTACAGCATTTTCGCTCCCATCGAAAATGCAGCCGCCGCCATCGGGATTCGATCCCGCGACCTGCGGGTCAGCAGCCGAGTACATTAGCCACAAGAGACCACTGCGGTGCGACTTACCTACAGCTTATTGGCGACCGTAAGAGCAACACTAACGCATGTTCGCATGTTCAGTTTTTTTAGAGTGAATACTACCTGAGCCCTCTCAGGCAGAAAGAATTACACAAGCAAAATTACAGAAGTTGGGGGAAGTTCGAACCCTCCACTCACCCCCTTGCTTAAGCCCATGGCTCTGTTATCATAAGAACAGTTTATCCCTGAAATCTCAGGATCAAAGGTATATGCCGATGTGAGGAGCTCTTCCTCGCTTCACTCTCGTTTCTGCATTAATTATGAAACTTGTTTTCTTTATAATTCATCAAGGAAGGGTGCTTAGGGAGGGGGGAGTTAAAGGCGCCCCCCCCTTCCATCGCACCCCTCTTTTTTTACGGAATTATGTGCACACCTATGGTGGAAGGTGCCGGAAGAAGTCCGCGTTTAAAATCCAGAGATGACGTAATAAGCGTGACATTCTGCGTATATGCGCTGTCTCGTTTTCGCTTTTCCCCCCCGCTTGACAAATCCTTGCGCTCTGTTCTATTTTCTACGTTTCAGATTAAATTGTACCGCGAGGTTCACTTAATCTGTCTTTTTAGTAATACAGAAGAGGCCCTATTAGATGACGCTTGTTAATTTTTATTGCGGCACATCTGAACTGACTCTTAAGCCCCCACAACTAAGTGGATTCTCTTCTGCATGATGAGATATAAGGTCAACTCCGTATAGGTCACGCGCGCCACAGACGGAACCTTTCGATGAAAACAGTTCAGATACGTTTGTACAAGCCGCAGCTATCATTAATTATTACATACCTTCACGTTAACAATATTATATAGACAGAAGCGCCAGAAAAACTGTACGTAAAGTGCTAGAGGCATTTTCCATAGAAAAGAAAAGGATCGCTGTGTAAGCGCCCCTTCGCTATCTTTGTTCCCAAGTGAATCCCAGTTTATCGGTTATATAGGCTGTGGGAGGATAAACTGTATGTCTTGATAGTGTATGCTGTTTGCCTTCTATGATGCTAATGCGCGCATGTGTCCCATGTATATATTCAAGCCTTCGTGCTGCCAATAAATCAGTTGAAAGTGAGCGCTGTGCATGTTTGATGCCTGGGTGTGTTAGTGCGGGAATGTGTCATGTGTTTGCGCTCAAAATAGCTTTTGAAATGCAATAAGGAGTGTGCAGAAACTGCCAGAAAGCTCTGCAGCCTTTGAAATGTTATGGAATGCGACTGTTTAATGCGTGAAAATATGAATATTTCATCATCACTTGACCACCAATTAAATATAGATATTCAATTGGTGTTCTATCACCAATTTGTCAAGGATCTACAATGGTAATCACACTAGTACTGAAACATTTCATTTTTTAAGTGTCATAAAACATGCTGGCTTTCGATGAAAATGGTTCAGCTATAAAGCTACAAGCCGGAGCTGCCATTAATTGTTACGGGGAGAAAGGCTGCTGTGCTGAAACTAACAGAGAGTTTTTCGTCCACTGAATTCGTTTTTATGTCATCTATCTCTCTCTCTCTCTTTCTCTCTCTCTCTCTCTCTCTCTGCATAAGTCAACAACAGAATAACCGCATTGGGAGACTTATGCAATGGAGTAACTATACAGGCATGACGGGCGCCCTATATAGTTCATTCAATCTGATAGCACCGTCTACAGTTCATGTTGTATACAGCAAACAATGTGCAGAAGAATTATGCAGTATACAATGCTAATGCTTGACAGTAACAAACCCGCAGTTTATTTATTGTTTCATAAGGGAACGATTGCATTTGCAATTTTCGGGTAGCAGCTGTAAAAACAACAACAAAAATGGCCCCTGTGAGATGCATACTCCTTTTTGTAATGAAAGAACTAATCCCAGCATGGAAGGCGTCCTGCATATTCATAATAATAACACCGCCTGCGCAGATACATTCCCGGTAGAAATTCCGCGTATCTATAATTACAAAGCCACAAACAAGGTAGGCAATAGCTTGTGGTTGTGCGCATACTAATTATGCGCGATGCAGATACTGCATACGTAAGTGCACAACACTAACGCATACAAGCGACCAGGATGACTAGCTCATCCCTATATGTACAAGATATGAATTTTTGACTAATAGCTTCATGACGGGCTAGCTGCCGAGCTTATCGTCATTTGTATTCGTTGGCGTTGTGTTTTTAACGCACAGTAACTACTTAACGCGGAATTAACACGCATATGGGTTAGCCAGAGAGGATGTTCAGCAACCCCCCCCCCCCCCCCTCTTGCGCCTTCCATATAACCCATCCGAAAATTTTACTTTGCACGTATAGGCAAGCGCAGGGTTTTCCATTAGGTGTGTGTGGAGGTGAGTGTGTGGGGGGGGGGGGGGGGTTGTGTTGTTGAAGTGAGTGATGTTTACCACGCCCTACCCCCACCACCCCTTTTTTTTCAACCTTTTGCCACAGAAGCTTTTACGATCAGCACGCAGTGCAAAGACGTGATATTAAAGGTGGAGAGGGGGGGCTGCCCTTTTCTGTGGCCTTAATATGTGTTTGTATACACATATATACACGCACGAACACACACACACAAAAAGGTCGTACTAATTATCCTTTTTTCCCTGCTCATCCAAACTCATTCAGTGCCCCAGTCTCCGTTTCGAGAAAACATCCTATATAGCTACGCCCCTGTCTGGGCGTAGTCAGGAGGGGTGGTTGAGGATGTGCAGACTCCCCTCCCCCCCCCCCCCCCCTAAAATTTTCAATTTTGCTTGCGTACATATACACGCACATACATAAACGCCCATGCACAAACATACACACACACTGGTTAAAAACTCCGGCCCACCACCACTCCTCCCCCGCGAAGAAAATTCTGGCTGCGGCCCTGCTAGCTACGCCCCCTGGGTTCTGTGATCCCATGCACAGCCCGCAACCCACGATCCCGTGCGCATGAGATCCGAGATCGGCACTCGGCCGGGGAGGCCATCGCGTCTCCGCTACTGCGCACACTATACGGCGACCAAACATGGAGAAGAATATCTGACTGTGTGGCGTCTTTACACACACGGCTGTATTCTTCTCGTACAAGGAAGAAAAAAAATTCGATTAAATCCTGCGAGTCCCTTCACTTAAACGAGGTGGCTGCACACAAGACCAGTTTTCTTTTTTTCTCCCCGCGAGGTAATATCCAATTAACGCGGAGGATGGTCCCAGCGCGTCACTTTTCTTCGAGAAGCCGGATATGCCGCGGGATCGGCCGCCTTGGGCAACTCCGGACCTCCGGCAGGTCTGCGTGACTGGAAGGAACGAAACAGCCTTCACTGTTGACCCCCCCCCTCCTCCCCCACACCCGGAGAAGCGTGGAAGAATGCCCGAGCGTATATATAGCTCCCGATAGGGCCCCGATTTTCAGCGATTGTTCCCGGCTTGGAGCGATGACACGCAATTTCCGCCATATTTCTCGCCGCTCGGCAGGGAAGGTCAAGCACCCGCTCGCAGTACGCTCCTGCTATTCTTGTTCATTATCACAACGTAAACTGCTATGAGATCACAACAAGAGCCTTTTTTTTTCTCTTTCGCTTCTGCAGTTTCCATCACCGCCGCCAGTGTGTACGTTATACTTATTGAACGCAACAGTGAGAAAAAAAAATCTCGGCAATCGAGTGGGATTTGAACCCAGGCAACTGCGTTCTGCCTGGAGCTTTGGTAAAATAAAAGGGACTGATCTAGCCCCGGTCCATTCATGATATATGAAATAACATGACGTTCATGAAACGTTTGCAGTGTTCAAATATACGCCAGCAAATAACGATCTGCTCTGGAAAGAGGGTGAGGGGATTCATTCGTTCTTTAATCCATTCATTCATTCATTATTTCGGTCATTCTTTAATTCATTCATTCATTCATTTATTCATTCACAGATAACAGTGGAATGTCACCTTCACTGGAGGACATGTACCTTTAAGCAATGGTATAGAATGAAATGGAACGTTTTTTTCTTGCCCTATGTACACCAAGAATTAAAAAGATAAGAAAAAGCTGTCACATAGGCGTGTTCCATCAATTCGATCAACTCTTTTCTTTTTCGTCGCACGTCTGATATGCCGTGAGTGACACCTCCGGATTCTGACTCGCCGGAACGGTTCATATCAGGTGAGAAAGCGCGCGCTTCGCATTCCTAGTAGTTTCCCGAACGCGGCCGATATATTCCGTTTTCGTTCGACGTACAAGAAAAATCCACAGGACTTGGCACCAACGCAACTAAAAAAAAAAAAAAAAAGGTCGATCACAATACATTCGGCCTATCTCCCACGCGGAGTTCGTGCCTCCGGACGATAAACGGGGCACATCTCGTGTATAAGTCCATGTAGATACATCTCTGACTGTATATTTTGGACCTTTTCGCGACGGACGCTGCCTTCTCGATAGTAACGTGTACTTTTTTTTTTTACTTCACCATCGCCGCTGCCCAGAGAGTGCAGCTCACGCGAGAGATGCGTGGGTCCCCGCTGCAGCGCGCGCTCTTCTATTTGGTTATATTGTCTTGCGCGCGCAAAATGAAGATAAATGGGCGCCGATCGAGCAACAGCGTCGGCCGATCTGTTGCGAGCGTATCTTTTCGCCGCCGCCGAAGCGAAGACGATTCGTTCGCCGCCCATTTTTCTTTTTCCTGACTAGGGTCTGTCGCATCTCTCTATATATGCCCCACTCTCTCTTTCTCCCCCATTTCCCCGGGTCCGCTTCCGATAGCCCCGTTCCTCTCCTCGCTGAAACGGCACAAAAAAAACCTATATCTCCCGTTCCGCGCTCGAAATATCTGCGACTGCAACTTACCGAGGGAGGCTCATTAAAGGGTAACGAGCCGGCAAAGCGGAAGCGATGACGTGTTCGTTATACGGACGATATTCGTTATAGAAGTATACAGATAGAGAAGAACGTCGCCGCACGGGAACCTCGACGGTCACGGGAGCGCACTCCGTGCCAAGACGTCCATTCGATTAGCCTGATCTTCCTGACGTATCAATCTCTTCTCTACCCTTATATATATATATATATATATATATATATATATATATATATATATATATATATATATATATATATATATATATATATATATATATATATATATATATATATATATATATATATATATATATATATAGTGCGTTTGCCTGCTTACTACTACTATATATACACCCCACTATTACTGTAAGAAATTAATACAGCTGTCGTGTGTACTTGACAGTCCTATACGTGTGTGAAAATGTTGTCGCTGGTTTTCCTTTCCTTAATTGCCTTTTTGTTTAGTTTTTTTAATGGAAGAGAGTTATAACTTGTTATTAACTTCAGCACCGTTGGAAATCAACAAACTACCACTTGACTTAGTTATGCGGTGCATATGAAAAAAAAATGAAAGTTGTGTGGGGTCAGCGGTGAGCTGTATCTATAGGCGGTTTCAAGATTGCAAGCGTGGTGCCCCAAAAACACTTCCTGTCACCTCATTTACCAGCTTGTAACGTCAAAACTGAAAGGACGTTTTCACGTTTTCAAGGGTAAGTAAAGTATCTTATTAGTTTTTCAGATAAAAAGAACGCGCGTAAGGTTCAAGGGAATGTCTTACAATTTTTATGTAGCTCAAGAAAACATTCATTCGGGTATATTTTGCCAAAAGACGAAAGGAAAGTGAAGAAAATCAGCGAACTATTTTCTAACGCTCTTCTTGACCACCTACGCTATTCGGGCACATCGGTGGACGAAACCCGAAGTCATCAAGGGCCTGTGTTTGTAAGCAGTGAAACATAGGGATAACTTATCGGTTCATCGATGATAATATAGAATATGTGTTTAGAAATAATGGAAGCAATTTACTTCGCGAGAGCTGTACACGCATTATGCAGTCGCTCTGGAAGCGGAAACCAAGAAACAAACTGAGAGTTGGCGTGCTCAGAAGGAATTAGAGTATAGGATGTATACTCTTCATGTGGGACTAACTGAAAGCTGTCAGTGTTTACTTCCCCTATAAACGCTTGAGTTACAACAGTGCTGTGCGAACCTATTAATTTGCTTCGCAAGAAAGGAAGGGAATCAAGAGGTTTGCACAGGCTGTGCTTACACGAGGTGATGACAAATCTCCGGCTCGCCCAATTATGGATCTTGGGTGAAAGCGGCGTCTTTACGAGTTATATGATTGACACATCTTGTGGCGTAGCCGAAAATTGGCACCCCCCCTCCCCCCCCAGCCTGCCTGATTTTCTTTTTTTTATTATTTCGCCATGGCAAACAAACAACGAAATGACACTGCACCACATCCGCCTGTCCGGCCCACACTTCAGATCGAGAGGGTGCACTGACCCCTGCCCCCCAAAAAAGATTTCCGCCCACGAATTTTTTTTTTTTTTTTGTACGGATTCACCGCCTTTCCGGCATACAAAGGGGGTCCTTCGCGGTATCGCATACGACGCTTCTCAGCGATCGAAAGCACCAACTGCACTTAACTATTTGCCGAAGTGTATAAGCACGTTGAGTGAAGATTTGGCACAACGTATCACGTGCCTGGTCAGCGAATAATTCTTGGCAGATACGCAGTTACGTGAAGGGCAAGATGAAGAAAAGAAGCGAATAAGAAAATAATCGTAAGTTAGGAAAATATAACTTAATCGTCAAGTATCATTTTGCTAGATTATATCAGACGGAAGGTTTTATATGGCAAAGCGAAATTTGCAGTGCTTTGAGAATCCATATATATATATATATATATATATATATATATATATATATATATATATATATATATATATATATATATATATATATATATATATATATATATATATATATATATATATATATATATATATATATATACACCCTTTGTGATAAAGACGTCATGATTCCATGCGAGCCGCAGCGATAAAAGGGAGAATATAAAATAACGAAAAATGAAACCGATCGTTACGAAATACAGATTTCGTAACGATTTGTTTCATTCCCCAATCTCTTCCGTCCTCTTGCTTTCTGTCTGAAATTTCGGAAGATCTAAGTATTGGAGCTATAGGTGATACGCACGTATACGCGCTGAAAAATTTAGCATCACCGAAGAAACTTCTTTAAATTACTTTATCTACGCACGTAAAAAAAACGAAAAAATAGCTTCATGGACTGCATGCACCCGAAAGAGTGAAGGACTTGAGCAGAGTTTCTTCAGACTGTAAGATTTTTTCTTCTTGATAAGAAACGATATTACACATGAGGATGCTTGAAAAATAAAATGTTTGCTTGTTGCGTTTGCTTATTACTGTTACGCTGTTTGTTTATTAGACAAGCGCCTTGCTCTGCGTTTCTCTCACGTCCTTTCCATTTTGCCGTCTCTTCATGCCGCAGTTGCGAAGCAACTAAGCCATGTACTTAGTCTTTGTTTAGTTTACCGTATAACTTTCGCGCAACAACGGAATCTTGTTGGGGTTATAACGCGCATCACGTGTTTGAAATTTACTGAATTTTTTATAACGCGCCCTCGTTTCTCTGCAACGTGCACCTGCGCGCGTCCTTTATGGTCACAGAAAAGTTTTTTTTTTTTTGTTTTTAATGAGCGACTTAGTTCATTTTGATCAGACACGCGAGACAAAGGAATGCGCAACAAAGTTTGTGAGGTGTGACGACTGCTCATTAGATATACCCCAAAATGTATAATACTCCATGGACGACAGCTATTATGTAGGTTCACAAAGGAAGGGTCTATAGCTGCACGGAACAAGCTGAGTATGCGTGGGCCCACGATTAAATTCGGTTCAGTTTCATGATTTTATCCACTGCTTGAACTACACATGGAATAGATGCATTGGACCCCAGTGTAAATCAAATCGAGTGAGTAAACGTATCGGAAGGTTACAAAATGTCAAAACTAAAAACAATGTAACTACAATGGAGCTGAAATATAGTGAGCAAAGAAAGAGTGACTCGATTAAAAAAAAGAAAAAAAATGATTTACATTCCGTAAACGTTCAGCATGTAGTTTTTCTTTCATCTGCAAAGTGCCACTGGATGCCAGAGAAAATTATAGCGCGTGAATAAACTCTGCACAAGGTTGTACAATGTCAGAGCTAAGAACAAAGCAGCTACACTGGAGTGCGAAGTGAACAAATAAAGAGTAACTCGATATTAAAAACTGCATCCAGCCCATAAACTTTCAGCATTGTGATTTTCGTCCATCTGAAAAGTGCCAATAACTTGTTACTTGAGTTGAGAAATTCATTGTCGCACGCCTTGTTTTGTCTTACTTTGATTTGAATATGTAATAACACAGGCGCGCAGCTTAAACGTTCCCGCTCCTTGTGCTACTTCCGCACCGCATGAAATTTGCATCAATTACCACGTTTTCTTTCTTTGTTTTTCGCAGAGGGGGCTATACATCTACTGCGGAGTGATTCGATCGGCGAGCGGTTATATATACACTCGCCCCCGAGTCCCACGAATGCCTATTTCCGTAAATGAGAACAAGCGCGGTCCGAGGCTGGAAAATCGGCCGCGTTCCCGACGCGCGGTTTGCAGCGCCGCGAAGCTGGTCCGAGTGAAACAACTCGGCTTATGCATTCCAACCCCCTGACCGACCCCCTGGCCCTCACCGCAGCCTCTCCCAAATCCCATCATGAGGTCACCAAGGTGAGAGGGCGGATGTAGTCCAGTTCCGGGCAGCCGGTGGTCGAATGCAAACCCCGCAGGCGCTACATTACATAGCTACAGATAATTGAACCAACGTCCACCAAACGACCAACCAAGCACTGCGAAGAAGTTTTGGATTGCCGCGGACAAACGTGCGTATATTGGGCGCTGCATGCCATAGCGCGCGCCGCGGCGGCATAGCGGACCGCGGCGTCTGTGCGGAATGCGCGGCTGCGCATGCGCCGTCTATCGGCTTGCGCGCGGGTCATTCCCCGCCGGCGGCGGCGTTGGAGTGTTTATTGTCGGGTGGGACTGTGCTGGAGGCGGCCGTTGTGTACACTAAAGCGTGCGGCGATAGCGGATACACGCCGAGCCAAATGGTGAGTACAAACTCGGAGCCCCAACTCGGCGCGCATGAAGCCAGAGGTGCGCAGCCGCGCTGCAGGCCAGCGTTGGTCTGCTTCTTCCGCGACCTCGTCACAATGGCGGCGTTTCTTGTTCGGGACTAGGCGTGCGGACCAGAGGAGAAGCGAGCGCTCGGCCACGGCATGCACGCTCTCGACGTCCGGTTTCCTCGTAGCTCTGAAGTATGTGTTAGCGCCTTTCACGGCGCTAGGAGTGGATGGTTTATGGCGTCTTGTGCGATAGGAGCGCGTCGAGCAACTCGTGTGGGTTCCCACTTAAACTTTTGATTGGTGAGTTTTGGGTGTCACTTGGCTTCTCAAAGTACTCATTTTGGTTCTCTGCCTTTCGTATAGAAGCGTGAGTGAGTGTCTTCACTCCCTACTTCCCGGATTGCGACCGATCGCTATTGCGGTAAAATTTGGCTCCAGAAAATCGGAAAATCGGAACGCATGGTAGTAACGGTCCCAGATGAGATCTCCGTATGCACGCGCTGCACGTAACTGGGTGCAACGATTTTACTGCGGAATGGAACACGATTGTTGCGCTTTAGTGTTGTGGTTAGCGTCTACCAGTGCGCCGAAAATGTTAAAAGCGTCTGCGCGTCATATCGTTACGAGGCCACGAAGCCTTTGATCGGTGTTTTTGGTTTCGTCTATCGGTTGTTCGCAGGTGATCGCGAGTCGGGAACAAAGATTGAGCGAATCCCCGAAAGCGTGACGAAATCCTGGGGAGGAGGCGCCCGACAAAGACAGCTGACTGCGCTCCGATATTAGTTGGCGTGTATCGAACTCGCGTTTTCGCGGCTTTTGCCCATGACGCAGTTGCCAGAATTTTCGCGCGGATCCCTCAATCAGGGTAATAAGGACGTAAGCGTGGTTCCGTTTTTCCACGCCCTCTCCGAAGCGCGCCGAGTGGTTAAACATGCGGTCGTTCTAATCACGTATTCGCGTTCGTTCGGCGTCCAGTAGTGCCCGCAATGATCAATGTGCCTACGTGTGCTGTTGACTGTGAGATTTCACTCTTAACACGGTACACAAAAGAGCCGTAACGTTCTTGCACTGGTTGGTACCTCGCCTCTAGTTCACTGCAGTAATTAACCCATACTCACGATGCTGGCGTGGTCTCTCGCTACGTATTGGAAAACAAATCACGTGCTGCTGTCGGTATTGCGTAGCGACCTACATTTACGTAGGCTTCAAGTAGCCAATGTGTGCGACAAAGAACCGCAACTACGTGGCGTTGGAGAACAATGCGTGCCTCCGCAGGCGCGATCGTAGAGTCTTTATCTGTTTGCTCACGCCAATAGTTCGCGTTCTTTGCTCACGAAAGAATATCTGGCGCGATTAGAATTCTCCGAGGAATTGAAAGGAAACAAAAAATGCCATGCGGGATATGAATGAGGGGTGTCTTAGTACCATTCTCGCTCTCGGGTCGCAACAATTTCGAATTTTTCTTATGAAAGCACCTGCGCCGACTTGCATTCCTAAAGTGTACCGAGGCCATGCAGCCAAATAGCGTATGACCGTGTAACCATCCGTCAGTGAAATTGATTTTTTATTTTAAAAGTTTTTTTCTGTCTTTCCACTAGTGAAAGCACAAGGCAGTTATATAACAGGCTAGATAGCGGGAAGCAACGTGTGCCCTAACAGCTGCAGTGCTTGCCACATGAGGCAATATTTGGAAATTTTATTTCGCTTTATTTACCCGAAATAGTGTGACATTGTACGCTTCACGCTGTGCTAAGCGTGCAAGCATCTAGACATAAGCCTAATAAGGCATGTTTGCATTTCTTGTTTTTTATTTTCGTTTGTGCTGGCTTGACACTGAAAAGCTTCATGATCAATAATTATACGTATATCGCCTGAAATGATGCACAGTGTGTTAATATTCACAAATTGTTTGCCAAATGTTGTCTTAGTTGCCAACGTACACTTATTTTTAAGCTTTGTCAAGTATGTGAAATATTTGTTGTTTTATGTGTCCCTTTAAGGAAATTGGTTGGGATGGTTTGGCCAGCTGATGTCACATTTAAACTTTGTTGCAAAGGATTACTTCATGGAGCAGGTATCATTGCTCTGATAGTAAGCATTACCAACTGAGTGGATGTTACAACGTTTCCACTAAACTTATCATTCTTGCTGATGCAATTTGGGCCCCGCCTTAGCGATGGAGTATAAAGTGCAACGATTCATGACCGCCTTGTGCTGGTGCAAAATAGCTGACGCATAAAATTTAACAGTTCCTAGAGAGTTTGGAATTCCTTTGAGAGCAACACAGCCCAGAACCATCTTTTAGTGCACACGCTAGTAATTGTTTTAAACAATGAATGGGGGTGCCTGCTGGGCTCCTCTTAACTTGTTATCAATAACAATGCGCTGCCCTACATTAAAAAAAAAAAAAACTGAATGCTGATTTCAGCAAGGTTCGAAACCTTAAAAGGAAAAGTAGTGGTCCAAATACAAAAAAAAATACGTCAATGTTCATGAGAAGGCGTTTATAGAAAACTGTTTTCGCGAAAACCTCCATTAAACTTCCTTAGAGGAAGGCCGAACGTCTGACGCCGAGCGTGTCTCTTGGGGTGCAGACAAAAGAGTTGGGGTACATGGATGCCCGTGGGATGGAGGCGTTCCCTTGGGGACTTCCTCCATGAAGTTCGTTGGAACCGGGCTTCACTCTCTTCTATCTTCGTGCATACAGCGGTCTTGGAAAGCCTGCTTGCAATGTCTGACCTTTGTGATTGGTAACTTTGCTCAGTGCTAGCTGCATTCCAACGTTTTGAAAATGATTGCCCGAGGCAAGGCTGTTTTGGTGCGGCAGGGCTCCATTTCAGTCATTGTTTTTTTCTTTTTCACGCTTGGTTCAACGAAAAATGGAAAGGGGGCTGCTGGAGTGAGGAGGTAGTGCGACATCTAATTTAATATGCTAAAAGCCCCCTGTAGATGTTTTCAGGTGAAACTGCATTTCTTATCGAACACACCAGCCCAACCATATTCATGCATGGGCGTCTACTCAAGCATGGTTCGTTTAGTAACATTTGACTTGAGTATTCTCGGGAGCCTCCGCTACTGATCGACAGTGTTTTATGACCACACCGATGAAGTGGAAATTTCAAAGCCTCCTGTAACACGTACAGTGCTCGCAGATTGAAAGGGATAATTTGTAGCTAAGAAATGCATATACTTTTCACATTACACTGCTGTGATGCTCTGTCATAAAGGTCCGCAATAATGGTGTGCGAAGTATTTCACAGGGGTCTATATAGCTGTAGTAGGATGCTGGAGCAAAACGGAAAATTGCAGCTTGCAGCACATTTCGTACCATTTAGCAGCTGATACTTGGGGGGGGGGGATTGTAATTTCACTGCACATTCTTAATGCAGGCACGATGTAGTACTTATTACGATGCATTATTGCTTTAGTGTCACTTGCGTGAGGAGCTGGATTTCGTGTGAGCTTTTCTTTTTTAAATGTTTTATTAATTTTAGTGCCACATCACTTGGAAAGTCTATGAATTCCAATACCTGTGCGAAAACGCAAAGACTTGCACGCTCCTTTCAGGGCATGTTAGTCAAGTGTCAAAATAAGTATGTCATTGAGTGTATGGGCAGGGCTACATGTTCAAGTAACCATTTTCAGGTTAGAAAAAACACATCTGTGATTCGCATTTGTTCAGGAGATCGTGCGGGGAATTTCCACATATTGCAAGCACATATAGCAGGAAAGAATGATGGAATTGGCATGCTCAGGGCATTAGCGTGAAAAGTAAAATTTAAAACAAAATATATTCTGAAAGCTCTGTTGTGTTTGAGTCCGTTACCTGAAAAAAAAAAAAGGGGGAAGTAGGTTATCGCAGTTGCATGCATTGTTACTGGTTCCCTGTTCACGGCGCATATGTGATTCTGCAGAAAGGTTCACCGCCACAAGAACTGCAAAATAGTAAAAAAAAAAAGGGGGGGGGGGGGGGAATAGATTTACCGCATTGGTGATGCTACGAATGTGAACGTCACAGTTTGAAATGAGGCTAGATGAGAAAGAATGTAAACAGCTGGAAAAAAGTGTGTGTGTACTGGATATTGCAAATTTATTTTATTGTGGGAGCCTCTACTTTCAAAACATGGAATTATGTGTCAAAAGCTGCATCCACCTGCGTGGTGCTTTTTTTTTTTATATGGCTGCTGCTGTGACGAAAATTCGGCGCCGCTGTCTGGTTAGCAAACGTCAAGTGGGAGTATTCTACCTAATCTTGGCGGTATACCGTGCTGTAGTTCTTAAATCTCGGTGCTCTTTGTTTATCAAAGCTGCGCAATCAGCGAAATTTTCAGTAAAGGCAAATTCGAATATGTGAGTGCGAATTAAATATTTCTCGAATACGTCCTGAATACTTTTCAAATACTAATTTTTTATGAGATAGCAACATGAAAGTGTTTCTTTTCGCTAGGTTGAGGAAGCCACCGGCAATGTGGTGTTTCATGTCTGTCTTTTTAAGATTGAATCAATGCAGAGACCGAATTGTATTTATGTGCATGATTTAGTGTAACCAAAGTGTTGCAATCACTTGACACGTGAAAGGCAAGGACGCTATTTTCTCGGCCTCTCCTGCTCTTTCAGCCTCTGTGGAAGCCCAACCGATGTGGTGGATAAGAACGTGCTCCCTCAGACTCCTCCAAATATGCCTCGTAGACATCAATTATATAAGGCTCGACTTAAATTTTAGATGCTAAAAACTTTGGCGTCTGATTTCTGGTACTTCCTGCTCTAATTTCAGGTTTAAAACTGCATTACCGTACTTCTGCCATAGCTATCAGATAGCAGGTTGTCAAAATAATTATGAGCTCCCACCCTCTACAGAAAGCCTTGTAACGATGTTGTGGTTTTGTCATAACACTAATATTTGTTTAGACCCAACTTGTCATCTCCCTGCAACCATGCCCCGCCACAGTGGTCTAGTAGCTAAGGTACTCGGCTGCTGACCCACAGGTCACAGGATCAAATCCCGGCTGCGGCGGCTACATTTCCGATGGAGGCGTAAATGCTGTAGGTCCGTGTGCTCAGATTGGGGTGCATTTTAAAGAACTCCAGCTGGTCGAAATTTCTGGAGTCCTACGGCGTCTCTCATAATCAAGTGGTGGTTTTAGAACGTTAAACCCCACGTATCAATCAATCTATCCCTGCAAACACGATTATCTATATTTAAATTCTTAGATGATAAAAGCAGTTATTTGAACATCTTATGTTTCAGTAATTATAATAATAAGGATAATGCATTAGTGGTAAAACTCTTAATCTCCAGGTTGCTCTAAAATCTGGTTAATTATGTTTTCTAAGCTGCTTCAAAATAAAGCTTTATCTGTTTTAGAAAAATGCTCTTGAAGGGACACTAAAGAGTCAACCAATTTTTCTCATGCTGGTTAATAAATCTTTTACAGTACCTAATTCGCCACACTTATCACGAGGCTAGGTGAGAAAGAAAACCAGCATAAATAAAATGCGAGGGGAACGCCGGCTGAATGTTTATACACAAATTTTTATGACATGTGCAGTTCCTATCAGTTCCTATTCGTAGCCCCGTCGCAGTGGTCTAGTGGCTAAGGTACTCGGCTGTTGGCCTGCAGGTCGCAGGATTGAATCCCGGCTGCGGCGACGGCATTTTCGATAGAAGCGAAAATGCTGTAGGCCTGTGCGCTCTGATTGGGGTGCACATTAAAGAACCCCAACTGGTCAAAATTTCCCGTGCCCTCCACTACGGCGTCTCTCATAATCATATGGTGATTTTGGAATGTTAAACTCCATATATCTATTAAATCAATCAGTTTTTGTGGCTAGAAATTAAGCATGCTGTCTTCTTAGGGGGCTGGAGACTTTGCATGCCAAGCTTCAGGGACTTTCGTTGAGCGAATGTTACCAAAATATGAAGAATGCGCTGAAATTTATGATGTCTCGTGAAGATTTTGGTGTGAAATTTAAAATTGATACTCGCCCTAATTTTTTCATCTATTATTAAAGCTATGATGGTGAAAAAAACAATATTAGAGGTTTCAGAGAAAGTTATCAATTAATTTGCTTCGCTCGAGTGTCCCTTCAATTGGCATTGGACTGCCACACGCTTTGCATGAATCTTTCCTGTAAATTTGTCCAAGAAAGCATACTAGAAAATTCATTTTTGGCGTCTATCTTTCATTTTTTGTTTTTAGCCACGTGTTGTTGGTTTCCGTCTTCTCTGGCCATGTCTGTCGCTTCAGTAGGAACATCTGCTTAGGTCGGTGTCCTGTTGCGTTGGCGGACATGGCGTGCGACTCGGAAGGCTACTGTAAATAAGCTTCAGTGCAAGTGCTTGACAAATGCCCGGAGCAATTGTTATTTCGAGCTCTGATGCCACAGATAAATCTTGTCGAAGATGACAGTGCACAGCGTTCTTGCAGTAGCGTGCGGTGTTATCGTTTATCTCCTCTGCAGTGAGCAAATATGTTAGCCCCTCTGCAGTGAGTAAAGGTGTGTGAGAGCCCCATGCTGAGAGAAGGGATGGCTGCGCCCAACTTCCGCCTTTGCTCCATGAAGTACTGCTGAAATGCGCAAGAGTTTGAAACGGGTTTTACTCTGTCCCGCTGTTCTGTGTTCCAATGTGCGAATGATGCATTGTGAGTTAGTATTGGATGCGAGTGCTAGGTGCAGCATTCTAGTGCTGCAGCACTTGTGTTATCGGAGGGCATGGACCGTCCCTTCTTTGTGTCGCAGTGATTGTCGTCGTGCAGTCACTGTGATCTCGCTGCTGTTGATGCAATTCTCCTTGCCATGCTGTCGTTGCATGTTTCAGTGAAGAGAATTCATGCAGAATTTATATAGATTCATGCTTAGTTTTGAGATTTGGACATAGTTGAGGGAGTCATCACAGTCAAGTTCGAAACTGCAGAATCACAATAACATCTTTTTTTTTTATTGCACAGGGAAGCTGACTTGGCAGAGTTGCATAGGACCCAGGGGCTGGTGTGACGCCTTCTGGTCTGTGATGTAGCCACATAAATCCGTGGCGTCATCATTTGAGAGGACAGATGGTAAGCACATTGACTCTGTTGAAAGTGAAGTCGGCTGGTTTGCATTTCACACATGTACTGCTTTTGCACAGTGTGTACAATTAAGGTTGCTTGATATAATAGTTGGTATCCTAAGGGACCCTTCATAGTTCTATTTCACTTTCCACTGACAAGAGCCTAAGTGTAGGAATGTAATTATGTTGTAGGGAGGGACACCAATGCAAAATAGCAAATTTGTTCAGACCTATAACGTGTTATATTAAATCTCTATTGTCGG
The DNA here is from genome assembly GCF_043290135.1 of Rhipicephalus microplus. Classification (NCBI taxonomy): domain Eukaryota; kingdom Metazoa; phylum Arthropoda; class Arachnida; order Ixodida; family Ixodidae; genus Rhipicephalus; species Rhipicephalus microplus. The sequence goes on from NC_134704.1 coordinate 79,258,405, forward strand.
TCGGTTATTTTGCCACTGCAGGCCAACCGTGAAAAAAAAAAGATGAATGTAGAGTTATTTTGTAGAGAAATTCCAGCACCTGAGGGCCGTTGTGACATTGTGGATTTCAATAGAATTGTCAGCATGAGCTAGAAGAGGTAATGTAGGAACCTCTAGTTCGTTATAGCCACCTGCATATATATATATTATTGCACATTTTTTCACTTGTCAAGCGACTTATTGCAGCACGAATGGTGCTTCAGCCATTGTGAAAAAGTATTTTATTGACATGAGAAAAAATTGTTTTTTTTCCTTTAATATGCTTTGAATTGTTATGGTGCCATGAACTGAGTAATATGACGTGGCTCACCCTTCAGTAAATTAAAGTATACCTGCTTATTACATAGTGACGCCAAGTCGCCTTGTGAAAAACATTGCCTCCTTGTGTAGGCATTTGCACGGGCACTCAAAATGGGCATTGGTCCCCCACCCCCCACTTTTTAGACAAAATCCTTCCAACAGCCATGCCTCGCTGTTATGAAGTTTTATCTAACATCTGCATTGATGTCCCTCACTGAATTTGTGAAAGCTACCAAGCGATCTGCCACTTCACTCTGGCCTTTACAGCTGCATGAAAACTGCCACATGTTTTATATTACTTTTGTCTTGCTGTGGCTCTCGAATTTTTAGTTTTAGTGGATTATTTAACACTGTTAAATTTCTTACCTATTTACACTTGCAGCGAAGCTGAGAATTTTGTACTGATTCCAAGAAATAGCAGTCTGTGGCAGTGTTCTGGACTGAAATAATCCCTCTATGAATAGGTTTCTTCAGAATTCTCCAATTAGTGCAGCAAAACTTGAAAATCTGCCAGTATAAAAAGAGGGAGAGAGAAGAAGGAGAGCATGAAAAAAAACTAAAAGGAAGATGTTTTAAGCTATTTTTTTAACTCTGAATTTCCAGGACCCCCTTTTCTCATTTACTCTACCACAAGTAATTCCAAGTTGCTGTATGAAAAAGCTGAACAGATGTGTGGTGTGACAATAGACTCCTTGAGTGGTCTTTTTAAACTGAGCAACTTGCAGAAAGCAATTTGAACTTCTTAACAATGGAGTAACTAAAAGTTGAAAAGTCATTACCAGGAGCTTGTGGCAAAGTACTGGGCGGCCAACATTGGAGCCATGCGGTGCTGTGAAACATTCCTAGTGACTTGCAGCGCATAAGCCAGTAATTGTGGTTTTACATTCACCATTTCGTGAACACAAAGTGTCAGATTGTGTCAGCAACATTAAATGCGTATGAGTGAATAGTTTTTTGTGGTGCCGCGTAGAGCTGTGACATCACCTTGATTGGGAGCACTCACAGTACTGGATTAGGTGTATTATGGTGAGGCCGGGTCGAGCTGTTAATTTTCTTGAGGTTGCACTCCCAAGCCCAGCCTGTCCTTTAATCTATTTCGCTGTGTCTTCTGGCATTTCTTGTGTCCAGCATTCCTTGGACAACAATTCCGGGGTGATGCTGTTTGTAATGGTACCATTCCTTTTCTGCTTAGCCAGGAGGAGTGCTAACTTCTCCTGAGTTAACTATTGTGGTCATGATAAATTTAAAACAATGCTTAATGCACGAGAGGAAAAAGAGAAAGAACTGACATGCATGGTGCTGAACTTGCAACTGGCTTTGTTGAAAAAGATATGCTGCTGCTCTTTTAAAGCATTAAAAGCGAGCATGCATGCTCGTTGTCAAAAACCATTCATTCGTCATTTCTGAGGCACTGCTTTGTGGGAGCTCACTGGTCGATATCTGAAAAGCCTCCGCCACTTCTATTGTGAACAAACAAGATTTTAGCAAAAAAAAAAAAAAAATGGCACACATTGGCATTCAAAACAGCATTTGACCTGGTTAGTTTATTTTCTTCCTGTTTACTCATGGTGCTCCAATATACCAATTGCAAGTTAAGCATTGTGTGTGTCTGTTTTTCTTCGAGTGTGTTAAGTGCTGTTTCATAATTATCATGGAAACTTACTGATTTGCCAAACCTGCCTATCTTTAGTTTATTAGAGCCAGCCAACGGGGGATAGCGTGTGCTAAGAGTGAGCTTTCTAGTGCAGTTCCTATATCCACTTCATTTTAAGGAATTTGACATCGCATTGTCACAGTGGCTCTTTCCTTCTTACATCTCTATGATGAACTGTAAAACGAGGTGTGTAGCTTCCCCATTCTGCAGTACTATGAACAGTTCTGTGACACGGGAAACTCTTCTGGCAATGCCCAATCACCAATAAAACAAATAAAATGAGTGAAAGCAGTACAGCGTACTGATGATGGGGACTTTAAACTGCAGCATTCAGAGGAGCAGGATGACAGCCAACGGGGAATAGCGTGTGCTAAGAGTGAGCTTTCTAGTGCAGTTCCTATATCCTCTTCATTTTAAGGAATTTGACATCGCATTGTCACAGTGGCTCTTTCCTTCTTACATCTCTATGATGAACTGTAAAACGAGGTGTGTAGCTTCCCCATTCTGCAGTACTATGAACAGTTCTGTGACACGGGAAACCCTTCTGGCAATGCCCAATCACCAATAAAACAAATAAAATGAGTGAAAGCAGTGCAGTGTACTGATGATGGGGACTTTAAACTGCAGCATTCAGAGGAGCAGGATGACCGGTAGCAGTGAAGACCCCATGGGTCGCCCGTGACGATGGTGTGGAGTGTGCTGCTCCTGGGCGTGCTTGTGGGCCAGGCCTGGGCGGCGCACTATGTGTCGGCTGACGACTGTGACTGGCGCACAGGCCCGTCTTCCCCTGAAGTGGCCCTGCGGTGTCGTTTGCAAGCTCTTCGCACTGGCCCCGACAGCACAAACTTCAGCCTCATCCAGCCTGACCACACAACTAGCCTCACAGTGTTGTGCAGTGCCCTGTTCACCGAGAGTCACCTTGGCAATGCAACATTCAGCAGCTTGCGCTCCTTGCGTGCCCTGCACTTAGAACAGTGTAAGATATCTGAGGTGCCCGAGAGAGCGTTTGCGGGACTGACCGAGTTGCGAAACTTAACTGTGCGGACTTACAATGGGGACTGGGGGGCGCTGTCCTTGGCGCTGGCGCCGCGGGCTTTCGAGGGCCTCGGTCTTCTGCAGCGGCTGGACCTTGGTCACAACAATATAGTCTCACTGCCTCCAACGGGCCTGTGCAGTCTACGGCAGCTACGCTCACTCAACCTGACGCACAATGCTCTCGAGACGGTGGCTGGACTAGGCTGCCTTGGTGCCCTTTCTGAGCTGGATATGTCGCACAACCGGCTGCGTCAACTAGACGATGGGGTTCTTGCCGCCCTAGGAAGTCTACGCTCACTTCGGCTGCGCCATAACCGGCTGGACCGGCTTGCACCCGCTGCCCTGGCAGGGTTGGCGCAGTTACAGCTTCTGGACCTTTCGCACAACCAACTGAGCGGTGGGCTGCCGCCGGGGCTGCTTGGTGGCACAGATCTCCGAGAGCTCTACCTACAGAACAACACACTCAGCCTATTATCACCGCGCACATTTTCCGGTCTTGAGCAGCTTGTCATCTTGAACTTGAGCCGAAATCATCTCTCCAGTGATGGCATCACTCATGACACATTTGCAGACCTCATCCGCCTCGTCATTCTGGACCTTAGCCGTAATCAGCTGAGGCAAGTGAATGGAAGCACATTCCAGTCCCAGTACAGCCTTCAAATTTTGCATCTGGAACATAATTTAATTGAAAATGTTGATGACAATGCTTTCTCCTCTCTCTACAACCTTCACACACTCATGTTGAGTGACAACAGGTTGAGCCATCTTAGTGTTTTCACCCTCAACGGCCTCTATGTGCTTATCAACTTGGCTCTGGACCATAATAGGCTGGAGAATATTCATTTAGATGGTTTTCGTAACTGCAGCAGCTTGCAAGACTTGCAGCTATCGTCCAACAGATTGTCAAGCATTCCAGATGCACTTCAGTACTTGCATTACCTCATCAGTCTAGACCTGTCAGACAACCGTATCGCGAGTGTATCTAATGCCACCTTGTCAGGAATGCCAAACCTACACATTTTACGTTTGGCTGGAAACCGAATAGGCAACATGACCAAAGGCACCTTTCAGTCACTGCATTCACTCCGACGACTTGACTTATCCAACAACCAGATAGCTAACCTAGAACATGGCATCTTTGATGATGCCTCAGCCCTGAATGTGATTTTACTTAATGACAATCTCCTTGAAGACATCAATGGACTTTTTATGAACTTGGCACACTTACGCTTACTCAACGTCTCGAGCAATAGTATTGCATGGTTTGATTATGCTCTGGTGCCTCGCCAGCTAAAGCACTTAGACATTCACCAGAATGACATTGAGGCTCTAGGCAACTACTACGAGTTGGAGGACAAGATGCATCTGAAGATACTTGACGCGTCAAGCAATCACATTCGTGAAATCAATGCCGGTTCTTTTCCAAATCAAGTTGAAATGATCAACCTTAGCAACAACCGCATCAGCATTATTCACCCCTTTACATTCATGATAAAGCACAACCTGACCAAGGTAAACCTTACCCAGAATCGTCTACAGAACCTGGACATCAATGCATTCCGCCTAAAACCCACGAAGTCAGCCCTGCCAGAGTTTTGGATAGCCGAAAACATTTACTTTTGTGACTGCAGCATGGAGTGGCTGCAGAGAATCAATAGCTTGGATGGTCAGTATCCTCAAGTAATGGACCTAGCGAAAGTTGTTTGCCAAATGCCGTTTGGCCGGCGCAGACCTCGTTTGTTACTCAGCGAAGCCAATTCGTCCGACTTTCTCTGCAAGTACAAAAGCCACTGTTTTGCATTGTGCCACTGCTGCGAGTTTGATGCCTGTGACTGTGAGATGGTGTGTCCTGAGAACTGCACCTGCTACTCAGACCAGACGTGGAACAGCAACATTGTAGACTGCAGCTTCACTGCCCACAGCACCATTCCTTCACGCATCCCTATGGATGTGACTGAACTGTACTTGGATGGAAATGATATGACCCACCTCTCAAGCCACAGCTTCATCGGCCGCAAGAACCTGAAGGCCCTGTACCTCAACAACAGCAACATCCAGAGTCTTCACAACCGCACCTTCAATGGCCTCGTGGGTCTGCAGGTATTGCACCTTGACCACAACAAGATCACTGTGTTGCAGGGATACGAGTTTGAGAACTTGACCAGCCTTCGTGAGCTGCACCTTTCGCACAACCGGCTCTCAAGCCTCAGCAACCGAACGTTCGCGGCTCTGCGGTCACTCGAGGTCTTGCGGCTAGACAACAATTACTTGCTTGAGTTCCCGGTGTGGCAGCTGCGGACCAACACGCTGCTGCGCCACGTGCAGTTGGGCCACAATCCGTGGTCCTGTGGATGCGCCTTCCTGAGCCACTTCCAGGCGTGGGCTCGTGGCAGCCCTCTGCGAGATGCAGCCTCGGTGCGTTGCGGTCGTCGGGGCCCTTTCCTGCTTGAGTTTGATGCTTCGTCGTGTGGAGGTGCCAACGGCACGGGGTGGGCCGAGGCGCCGGCGGCTGGTGCTCAAGAGCCGCACCAGCTGCCACCGGGCCTGGTACCGCTGCTGATTGCAGCACCCTCTGCTGTGGTCCTGGTCCTACTGGGTGCCGTCCTTGCAGCCTGCTACCGACGCCAACTGAAGCTGTGGCTGCACAGTCGCTGCGGCTTGCGTCTCTTCGACCGTGCCTCTGAGTCACCAGAGCGCCTGTTTGACGCCTTTGTCGCTTACTGCCCCAAGGACGAGCCGTTCGTGTCCCAGGTCCTGGCTGCTGAGCTGGAAACGTGTAGCGGTGGTGGAAAGCGACGTCCATTGCGCCTCTGTCTGCGTCACCGCGACCTGGCCGTGCCGGGCTGCGTCGCGGAGGCGGCTGTCGTCGAGGCGGTGCAGTGCAGTCACCGGACAGTTGTGGTCATTTCGGAACAGTTCCTGCGCAGCGAGTGGTGCCGCTTCGAGCTGAAAGCAGCACAGGCGAGCAGCACGCGTAGGCTCATTGCCGTGCTGCTGGATGATGCCGGGCAGGACCAGTGGGACGTCGAGGCTCGCCAGTGTCTTCGTTCTGCTCTCATCCTGCGTTGGGGTGAACGTAGGTTCTGGCAAAAGCTGCGCTATGCGCTGCCAGACCCGCAGAAAGGACCTCCTCAGCGTGGTGGTCTCCCCGAGCCGACAGCGCGTGCCAGTGCCGTCAAACTGGTCTGAACAGTCACAGTGTAGTCTACTCTTTGCCTTAGGGTCGATTTCTACGTTCCTAAAGTCTCCAAACCACTGTTTCGGTGCCGCGGCCTTTTTTGGGGACGGGAGGGGCAACGTGTGTGTGTGGCAGAGCCACCGAGACGCGCACCAAAGTGGCCTAAGACCGATTGTACATAGAGCCGCTGCGGATCTACTTTTGTACAGATGCCTTTTGTTTTTGTCTTGTTTTTCGTCGGTAGCAGGTCCCCGCGTGGACTGACATCATTATGCCGTAGTGATGTAGAGTACAAAGTAGTTGCCTTCTATGTATAGGAGGTATGCTTTGGTGGGTCACCGGACGTCCTGCTAGCATTGAGTCTGTGATATATTAATAAAAGACATGTCGCCAGTGTAGACGATCACGAATCTTTTGTCTCATGCTCGATTACAGCATATTTGATGCAGTGGAGCCTGGTAAGTAACTGGTGCCTCTCACTAGGTGAAAATTGTCTTAATTGTGCCAAAATGAAACACCACCATTACATGGCACGACATATGTGCTGATTCCCGAGAAATTGTGCACCAAGTATGGACAGATAGCCGTGCGAGTGTAAAAAACCAAAATGAAAGCTAGCCATTATGGCCATGTTCATGGCTGCATGCCTATGAAAACAATGGGCTGAATGGAAACTCATTCATGTTAGACCCATAAAAAGGGGGCATATCAGAGGCCATTTGCGAAGCCATATTACATTAGGATAGCGATGTTATGTGCCGCTTATGTTTCACCATTTTTGTTTACACTCTTTTAAGTAGGCTCATGTGTCTGTCTTCCAACATCTCCTCGCAACTTGTCTGTTTGAGGTGCCCGAGTATATGAATCACACCTTGGAACTTCGCAGCGGACATCTTTTTGGCCGTTCCGTCATGCCGATTGACGGCCGTCGATCCAGCCTCGTCTACGCCGCTCAACCCAGCCTCATTGTCGTGGCCTATGAGCGAGGTCCTGGCACTTTCTGCAGAACCGAATGCGTACACGTCTAAAATTGTCGGTCTGAACGCGAGCGCGCCAGCAAGAGCAACCGGCGTGAACCAACCCGTCCTGCTCCGCTTCATACTCTATGTTAGCTGCACATGGTGAACCTACGTAGCATCTTTCTACCTCTCCTCCATAAGGGCTTCACCTCTCGTATGTGTTGCAGTGCGTCAGCGCGTGGGTTTTCCTTTGGGAGAGGGGCATGTGCAGGTTCGCGTGGCACGCGCGTCAATAGGCCACGCGATGCAACGCGTATGCGGTTAAGCTCTAACACTATGAACAACGGATTATTTAAGCGGCTGCATTTCCGATGGAGGCGGAAATGTCGTAGGCCCGTGTGCTCAGATTTGGGTGCACGTTAAAGAACCCCAGGTGGTCAAAATTTCCGGAGTCCTCCACTACGGCGTCTCTCATAATCATATGGTGGTTTTGGGACGTTAAACACTACAAATCAATCAATCAACGGATTATTTAATTGTAACTTTTTGTTACCATTTTGTTAACTTTTTGCTAAATACCCAAGCTGCGATGTAATTACGAGGGACGTCGCATGGGAGGGTTGCGAATATTTTGACCACCTGGTGCCACGTGGGCTCCTCGAACTTCGCAATCACTTAGATGCGGTCGGGATTCGTTCCTGAGACCCGTGTTGCCAATCGAGCGCCACAACCACCAGCCCACCGCGGCGGGTAAGCTGAATAGATTCACTGGATATCCTAAGCACACAGCGCAATTATACGCTAGTCAGGCGGCCTTGATTATGCAGCACACCGTTATCGTGTTCGCCCATCGGCAGTTTCGTGCTGCCGTGCCGAAGTTATCGCCGCAATCTACCATCTGGCGTGGTTGACAAGAAAAGGGGCGTTAAAATAATGGTGCCAGGTGGTGAAATGGGGAAGCGAGCGCGATCGGAATAGCGTCTTGGTGAATTTGGCTGGATGATCGGACCTAGCTACGGTGCCAGAGACAGCTGTAAGCAGTTTAACATAGATAAAGGTAGGTAGCAACATTGCGCAGCTGTGCCTGCAGGGCGAGCTTGTCACAAGTGAAATAGCGTGCAAAAAGTGCAGTCGCGCACACGTAAAAATGACGCGGACACATTTTAATGTACGTGTGTGTGATCATGTTCTTTCTGCGGTGCCTCGTCAATATCATTGCTCACAAACTGGCCTATCAGTGCATATTATGTATATAAATCGTCGTGCGCCCTGATATGGCGATCACGAGTTCGGGGATGGTTTGTTTGGTTTCTGTTGCTTTGTGTGATATTTTCTTCCCCCCTGGTCGTTTGGCTATGACCTCACCATAACAGTGACTGCATTATCAAAAGGGCAGAAGTGACGCAATAAGTCAATTTACATGTATTCTCGAAAATGGCATTGTCAAGTCTGTTTCACCAGCCCAGTTCTTTAGAGAAAACGAAGGTCATTTGTTGCGCGTTGAATGTTCTGCTCCTGGATGGCAGCGTGGCGTCACGGGTTTCAGTCTTCTTTAACCACGTATAGATTGAAAACGAAAATCTCTGAAACTTGGTACGTGGTGTTTCTGGGCTGGATGAAGAACAATTATTGTACTTCATTTCTACCGAATATTAACTACGTAGACCAGTGGTGTCACCTTTTGCGGCGAGGGGGGGGGGGGGCACCTTGATTCGGGAGCGCACCTCCTCAAAATGCTCATTTTTCGCGCTTTATGCTACCCCCCCACCCCAAACAAAAAATTCGTCGGGTGAGGGGGCGTGCCACCTCCTGGCTATGCCACCGATGCAGATCCCAGTGGACGCTGTAGAAATCTGACGTCATGGTCAGAGACGTCCGCACAACTTTATGCAGGGAGGGTCATCCGCAGGCCACAGGAGGGGGGAGGGATTTAGAGTTATTGTATGTGCTACTTAAAGGTAGCATATGCAGTAATTTTAGAGGGATCTATCACAGGAAGTTCTTCTTTCACCACTGCGGTGGCGTGATTGACAAGCACGCAAACTTTGCTGGTTATCGTGAAGTCCGTTTCACGCTGATATGCGGTAACAGAGTATGCTAGACTATTGCAACCGCACAGAAACGTTAACTAATTCCCACAGGAGGTGGCAACCGTCTTCCCTGCAACCTCCAAACGCCCATGGTCACACGGTAAGTTGAGCAAACCAACTTGGCGCTGTGACATGGACCTTTCTTCTTTGCGCGTTTTCTCGCCTATAACAAAGCGTCTTATTGCGGCAGATGAATTCGTGCTTTTGGTTCTGTGCAGTGGTGCTTTTGCTGGTGCGACAAAAATCTTATTCGGTGAACCCTTCATGAAGACAGTGTAGAAAATTGAGAACACACATTGCGATTTTTCAAAAAAAAAGCACCGGCATGTTTGGCTGGCACAGATTAACAAAAACGACTTGAAGAACCGGTGATATTTGCGTCTTCAGGTGTAACTTCATTACGGGTAAGTGCTATGTCCAAGCACGCACCTGCAAACAGAGATAGGTACTGTATATGCAAACTTGTCCGCGACCGCTGCGTGCACAATCAGCGTGTCAGGGAGGCGGTTAAAATTGTGAAGGGGATCGTGGAAATTCGGGTATCGCATTCAAACTAACTGTGAAAATGGATGTGAAACGCTATTCGTTCACTAGCGATTTGAAGTATAGCCGATCGGTCCGAGTTGGGGGGTCAGGTTTTTGGTCGATTGATTCCCTAAAACGGTCTGCAACGTTTTCGGGGACAATACTGTATATTAGCGCACAACAACAAAAGTAATAAACAAGGTAAAAAATGAGTCATAACATACGCGAAAAAAAAGTGACCGGCATCAGCGCGGCACGCACCACGCGAAGTCTCTACCTTGCATAATATATTGCTTGGTTGTTTCCAGAAATTCAACCAAAGACGCTCAACATCAGCAATGTTTAAAACACCCGGGGAGCCGTACTGCCACTTTGGTGGTGTGGGCAGCAGCAATATATTAAAATTGTTAATAATAATATAACTCCCGTAAACTTGCCTATCTCTGCACGATGACTCGTTTTCGATGGGAGCTGTGCGCCTCGCTCATCCACTTTTAAAATTGCGGCTCGAGAGACTTCGAGCTTTCACTTGTTCTTAGACCACGCAATTGGGAGTGAAAGCGAGATAATTGGCCCTCGTAGATCGTGGCGGGCAGCCGGTGTACGCGGTGGCTGGTATACGCGTCACACGTTTTGATTTTTTGGTCTTGTATCGAGTGAACAAGCGAGGCCTTCCTGACCCGAGGAGCTTGTTAAAATATGACAACGAAAAAACGCACGGCTTCTCTTCAAACATCGCGCACAGCAACAGATGACGAGCCCTCAACAAACTGCGCTGCAGCACGCTAACTGCTGTAGGTACCCAGCGAGGTACCCAGGCATGGCGGTAGATGGCGACATCGGTGGAAGTGACATCACATGAACACTATAAATAGCGCGAGAACAACACGACGACACAGAGACAAGAAGGACACCAGTCCTTCTTGTCGCGCTCGTGTCCTTGTCTCTGTGTCGTCGTGTTGTTCTCGCGCTATAACTATCGTCGTACTCTCCAGTTTTGCGACTTCCGGTCGCGTGAATGCAGCCTCTGTCGGTGTGAACATCAGTCGCTTTTTAGTCGCGAATGGTCGCGCGACCGCTGCAAGTCGCCGGTGTGCACCAGCCCTTATACTGATTTATTTTCTCTTAACTCTTTCTTCGTCGGTTAGGCGTCTACAATATTCAGAATAACTAAGCTGATTTATTGGAAGTTAGCTGTGCTCAGAAAGCTGTGAGATTAAAAAAAAAACAAATACTGTGTCACACGCACGCAGAACCAGAAAGCCACAAGGAAAGAGGGGAGGGGAAGAGAATCTGAACCCCCTACACCGTGAAGTGTTTTGGTAATTTAACTTTTCAGTGTATACTAAAATAGTTACAGGCAATCACAGCGACCACCAATTGCCAAAGTTAGGCGTTCGGCTGCACACCACACGGGCCCCTCAAAAAAAAAAAAAAAAAGAAATCCTGGGTAGTCCTGCGCCAATAGTTTACAGTTGGCGAAGCGGAACATAGCGTGTCTCTACAAACGCGCACTGTAGATTTCCCCTTTTCGAGTATGAGGTCTCAAAACTAGTTCAAGTCCAACGTAGTCGGACGAGAAATGCACCGCCTAAAAATAGTAGCTGTGCTAAGGGGTATATATATATATATATATATATATATATATATATATATATATATATATATATATATATATATATATATATATATATATATATATATATATATATATATATATATATATATATATATATATATATATATATATATATATATATATTCGAACTTTGCGACCCTCGGATGAACAGTCGAGCACCATAGCTGATAGACCACCGTGACGGTACGTCCGTTATTACACATATCCAGATGTCGGATGATTCGATGCCGGTGGTACCGTACAGTATATGCACTACCGGAGAACGTACTTCGTATAGATAAAAGCTGAATTTCTGACGTTAGCTTTAACAAAAGCGTAAATGAAAGCTGCGTTAACTTGGTACAGAAGTATATTTCCAATACTGACTGAAGTTCTTCCGGGTTCAATGAATTAGCACGTTTAAAACGGCGTCATACGCGTGCTATATTGAGATGTAGTTTTGTTCGCTACAGGCCACGAAGGGAACGAGTTTGTAATTACGTCGGTCATTTTACCGTGGAACCCTGTTCTCGGTGTTCTAGCTAAAAAAACAATAAAAAAGGAAGAAACAAACGGGCTGATGGAAGTTCCTGGAGCGTGGTCAACCGGCAGGATAGCATTTTGGTTCAGCGTGACCGCACTTCGGGCATCGGCTCGCGAAATTCACTTCGTACGGTGGCACGTATAGCGGCGTCGGTATATACACCTACCCGATATACACGCAACACACAGGCGGCGACTGCAACTACCAAATTGGACGTTACGCTTGAATAGGCGTGCGCGAAGTCAGCCAGCCGCAAAAGTTTAAGGAACGCGAGAACGTCAAGTGAAAAAAAAGGAAAAAAAAACGATTTACTCCAGTTGTCACTGCCATTTTACCATGCGTCAATGATAAAAGCCTTCAGTAAAATAACAACACAAACAACATAACTATGTTATGATGTGGGTCACCGAATGCAGTGACTTTTATTAAGTATTATTTCTTAAAAATTTGATGTGAATACAAAGTTCGGGGAAGTAAATTTCGTTATAGCCTGCTTTCCCAAAATCACGGAACTAGTACTCGGTTAGCAAGCAACAAAAATGACTGGCTTGTAGCCAAGAAGTTTTCCGGAGGAGGTTTTTGCTGAAGGCCTTGACTATTTGAGGGAACCACCTATCATTCAGGAATTATTTTCGGTAAAAATTATGGTATGTGGGTACTAAACGACTTTCTAAACACTATTGCCGTGTTCCGATTCTAGACAGTATCGTAGACAGCCTACTCTCACAGCTTAGAAGACAGAATAGAGTCCATGTGCTCCAAGAAATATGGAACGCGTCTTGATAGCGTCTTCGCGAGGAGACGCCGCCTCGCTTCGAGAAGAAAACGTTGATTTAAACAAACTTAACTGTTATTTTTTAAGCTTATTTAGTATTCTAATCCAAGCAAAACGGAACGTTACTCACATTGAGTGTCTGGAGAAGCGTCTGTGCACGGACGACTATTCCGGGGAGACCCAAGCTTTTCGAGCAATTCGCTGAGCCGCCATCTTGCTTGGACGGCAAAGTAGCCTGCGTCGTATTTGTCTACGATGCCGTCTTCTCGAAGCTGTCTATTGCACATGGCCTCTGTCCACTTACCTGTCTACTTAGCCGTCTACGTCGAGTATTGGAACACTCCCTATTTTATAAGTAATGTTATATTTTTTTCAGTTATCAGATAAAGTTCCCTATAGCGGGAGGAAAGGGGGTGGTTGGCTACAGACCAGAATAACGACAACAACGACAAGAAAAAAACAACAACTCATGTGCACTATGCACACATGAAACCGTCAGCGTACAAAGAACGTCTCTACGGACAAGAATCGTGTAGGACTGAACTGTAGGGTGAAGACTTTACGCGTATTTGACCGTCTGATGCTCCTGGTGTTGCTTATCAGGATCCACTTTATCAAATATGGAGGGTGAACTATAGCCCTGAAGGTGTCCTTTCAGCAAATGATCGCGCTAAATACCCTAAACGATTACCGAGAAAATAAAAAGAAATAAAACAAAGGGCCCAGGAAAATGTGAAATGAAGTGCCAGCCTCACGCCCATGGCAGGCATCCTCGAAAATCAAGAAAAGAAAAGCCACTATATTTAGGTGCCCGACAACTCCTTAGAAAAGCGTGCGGCCGATATTTTGAGAACTTTCTTTCCAGCAAGCGAACAGCGTTGGTCACGCTTCAGTGGCGAAACTACAGAAAAGCGCTCGCCCGTGTCTGAGTGTTGCCGCGGCAATCCAAATCCCAGTGTTTGCGTTAACCATTCCGTGAAAGCGGTGCCAGGACCGCTGGATGGTCAGCTGCGCGCAGGCATTGAGAAAAGTTTCCCCGTTTGGCGCGCGGCTCCACTTTTTTTTTTCTGCAGCAACGACGTTGTACTTCCGCAAGCTGTTCAATAAGCACTTCGTAGTCAGACTGTTTTACCTATGGGCGCCGCTATCTAGGGCTGTTAAGGTGATTTTTTTCTTGGGTTTCTATATCGCGATGCGAATTAATGATTTTTTTTTATTTTCTTTATTCGTACCAATCAAGTGGAAAGGGGTAGCCGTCGCCAAGTAACGGTGACAAAAACTCCTTTGTTTATTTTCTATTTGAATAAAAAAAGGACATGAAACATCGCATGCATGAAATGAACGAACCTCATGGGTATGCGCCTAGCGTAACACTATTCGTATAGCTGTGAAAGATGCCAAATGCATAGGTTAACTAACAGCCTAACATGGTGGCCCTGGGACCACATCTGCAAAATAGTTTATATAGTAATTGCACGATCACGATAAAACCCTTGGTTGGCAGGCAACGCTTGTTCCCGCACCGTCCAACCTCGATGTAGCGAAGGAGCATGGGCACCGTAAATCAGTTCGTTATATCCGATATTCGTCCGCTGCGATGGAGTGCTTGCTACGGTGCTCGGCTGCTGTCCAGAAAGTTGCGGGTTCGATCCTGTCCGTGGCAATCGCTATTTGTGTAGGCGAGATTGCTAGAGGCCCATCTACTGTGCGATGTCAGTGCACCGATAAAGAACACCACATGGTCGACATTTCCGGAGCCCTACACTGCGGCGTCTGTCATAATCATAGTGTGGCTTTGGGACGTAAAACCTCGATATTGTTATTACTCGGAAGGGCCGTTTTGTTTTTTTCAATATGATATGCAAGAACAGTCTGACGTCACGAGCAGACGGCAACTCGCGACGTTCTTGCAGCAGCACCCAGTCCCGCGTGTTGCAAGTTAAACGACGATCGGTGATTTGTCGTCGTGAGACTGAAGACATTTCTCCCGTTAAGGTTGAACGCAGGACGCGGCGTCCGCCCGCTCAGTGTGACTATCGACTCGTTGCGATAAAGTCCATTGCGGTCGGCCTGGCCTGCCAATTCAAGGCGACGAAAACTTTAATATGGAAGAAAAATATTCTATGCGTGTTGTCTGGCTCCGGGTTGTGAAGAACGTTGACTCGGCGTTGCGAAGAAGCGAGAAATATCCATTTTCGCGATGCCTCTAAGTCGCATCGGTACTTCTTAAAAAAAATGGCTGTCAAACTGAATAATCACCTTGCTTTTTATGATATTTAACAGTACGCCATGATGGACCAATCGGTGCATCGTTATTTGAAAGACTTGGCGCTAGGCTAAAAAGAAAAAAAAAAAACAAGCATTCTTTCTGTTCTGAGAGAGACGCTGCTCTATAGTCGGAGCGAGTGGACGCGTGTCGTGTCGGCTCCGGTTTCAACGAATGTTTTGAAGTGGAAGTCACCGAGAAGCCCACAAGACTTTGGTACCCGCGTATTCAGCTTTTCATCGGGAATCGCCCGGCACCAAGTTCCAGGTGGGGTCTTGAATTTTGACACCTTTACCGACGCATTTTCGTCAACCACGCTGGCGGGAGAGCTACGCTTAACGCCTGCCAAGCCACCGGCAGCGCAGCTGCCAGAGACGCTGCTGGCTAGGCCGGCCTAGCTATGCGGACACCGAGAAACGCCGGTCAGCGCGTTTGACGCGTACGACTTTTTGAGAACAAATGGAGGTCGCTGTGGAGGGGGTACCCATCTCCCGTGAAGAATTCGAAGAAAGCACAGGATGGAGCACCGTAGAATCAAAGAAGTCGACCCGCGGGCAAGCACTGGAACCGGGTGCGGATTCTCAACGAGGGAATAACAGCAAGAAACAGCGTGAGCAACGCCTGCGTCAAGTAAGAAGAGGCACTGCGCCGTGCTCCCGACCGAGCTGCAGAAATTAGGTGCCTTTCTCCTCTTCTAACCACTACCAGCACCACCAAGTAAGAAGATTAAGCCGGATGCCTCCACTGCCCCGAGGCGACTACAAGATCATCATCCGACCTAGAGGCGGCCTTCGACTTACCGATCACGGAGCCGCCCGACTGGCGACTAGCATTTACCACGCCGCTGAAATTCCGAGAGAAGCCCGAGATGATGACACAATATGCCCAAATTTTCAGCAAAATATCATCTTTGTGAGCACACCCATCGAGGCGCATGCTGATAGATACCAGAAAATCTCTCGCATTGTGGTCGGTAACAAGACGTACGATACCAACGCATACGAAGCAGTACCAGACGGTACGTCAAAAGGTGTGATACGTGATATCCCGTTGGAAGATACCGCCCGAGATATTACGGCTAATGTGATTACGACAAAGAACCCCGAAGCCGTCGCTGTGAAACGCCTCAGCAACACAATGACGGTACTCGTACTGTTCGCCAGACTCCGTGGGCCAACATACGTTCGATGCGGTGGAGCAATGTTGAGGTGCTCTCTTTACCGCAAGCAGATAGACACGTGTTATCAATGTGGTCGTCTGGGGCACCGTGCAGATGTATGCCCAAACCCGAAAGACCACGTGTGCCGTGGCTGTGGTACGGCCAACCCCCTGCAAGATCACCAATGCAAGCCCACTTGTCAACTATGCGGCGGCGACCACCAGACGGCCGAGAAGGCGTGCAGGGCACGTTACAAGACGCCGTACCTGGTGAAACGCCGGCGATTGGAGCGACGACAACAACAATATGAAGACTACTCGACGAGGCCAATGCCTGTCGACAACAGCCTCGAGCAGCGGGACACTACTCCTACCGGGAAGCCCGGAAAGAAAGCCTGGTCGAAATCTCGGTCGTGGTCTCAGTCTCACACCCGGCCCCGCTCCCGGTCGCAGTCAACATTTCAGAGCCGTACGCCTGAACCTGGCGCAACCTTCAAGGTGGGCTGGGCAGACGTAGTCAAGGGGGCGAGCTCGGGGTCTGAGTAGGCCGCTTCTCAAGGCAAACTTGATAAATTAGAGGCTGAAACAGCACAGCTAAAACAGATGTTAGCTCAATGCAACCAGAAAATGACAGATTTAGGAGAGGAAAACAGGACCCCCAAGTAGGAGCTACACCATTATAAACGAACGGAACATGCTCCACCAGTAGTACCACGGCTCTTCTATTACACCCACTGCAAAATGGAGGAAGGTACAACACCACCACCTTCTAAACGCAGAGCCGAAACCCAGACCAATGAAGACAAACACACACGCGTGACGCCCGAGACTAAAGTCCTGGAGGAAATTCAGCAATCAGTCAAAGAACTAAACGAGTGAATGAGCAACTCATCCCGACTGATCTGGGCCCATACTGACTGCGTAGAGAATATAGATAAAATTACCCAGCAACAAAACGAACACCAACAACAGTGACTCATCGCTGTGGAGGCTAGAGTCACCCCTCTGCCACCCGGCGGACTGGACCCCGTGGCGACTGTAAAGCAACCTTCCTCGTCGGCATTCAGTGTGATACAGCCGGCGACATTCCTACCCCCTGCGTCTCATCATAGCTAGAAATCACGCCTACACAATTTGGTAATGGAATTGTAGAAGCTACGCGAATAAGCAAGCAAACCTTCATCGATACCTTAAGGGGAAAGTTAAGCCCGATATCATTTTATTGCAGGAGACGCATCTCGCTAAATTGGCAGTGTATCGCTCAATTTGACATGCCATTGGGGAGACGACTGTCCTTACCACCCTAGTTAGACGAAACCTTACATGCACGCAACACGACATGGAAATTAGCAATATAGACAGTATATTTATTGAACTCGTTCCGCAACGCAACACACACGAAAGCCTCTTTATACTAAATATATACAGCAGCCCTAAACAATTAAAAAAGCACTGATTTCTCACACTCCTTAAATGCGTCCTCAACATCTCTGGCCGTGCCCCGTCATGGTGGTCTAGTGGCTAAGGTACTCGCCTGCTGACCCGCAGGTCGCGGGATCAAATCCCAGCTGTGGCGGCTGCATTTCCGATGGAGGCGGAAATGTTGTAGGCCCATGTACTCAGGTTTGGGTGCACGTCGAAGAACCCCAGGTATTCAAAATTTCCGGAGCCCTCCACTATGGCGCCCCTCATTATCAAATGGTGGTTTTGGGACGTTAAACCCCACAAATCAACCAATCAACATCGCTGGCCGAAATCCCATCCTGAGCGGGGGACTTCAACGCACCACACACTGCCTGGGGATATTCATACGTGTTTCCTAAAAGTAGGGCCCTCTGGTTTGACTCGCAGCAGGAGGGATTAACTCTCATCACCAACCTCAGCACACCCACACTCGCGGGCACTAGCTCCAGTAAAGACACAACGCCTGATCTGACCTTCACGAGAAACACATCTGCAGCCACCTGGAAAAATACGCTTGAGGATCTGGGCAGTGACCACTACATCATCAAGGTACATGTTCAAGGTGGCCCACGTAAACCCACGGGAAAACAGCTAAGTTGGTAGACTGGACCCAGTTCCGCAAATGACGTGAGAACCAGGTCCAACCCATCAGTGGCATAGAGGACCGGATACACACGCTTAAACAGTTAATAATGCCACCCGAATTGTACCTCCCGAGGCACACCTCAAAGAGATCGATAGCCGGCTCTTCCACGTGTGGGAAACAAAGAAATCGCTCCAAAAGAGGTGGAAGAGACAGGAACACAACGGAAACGCATAGCACTCCTCAACACAGAGATAGAGATGTATGGAACACAGCTAAGCCGGCAACACTGGGACAAAACTTGCGATGTGATGGACAGGCAGCTAAGTCCTAGTAAAACATGACATTTTCTACGGTTCCTGCTCGATCCAGAAGACAACAAAACCGCCCAACGACAAACCATCAACAAACTAATCCATGCATACAAGGGCATCGACGAGGAGTTTCCTGAGGATGTAGAGCTCAAATACATCTCTCAGGCTCCTACTCAGCAGCATCCAGATTATACGGGCCAGGTCAACACCACTCTAGACGAAGAATTCACCGAAGCGGATATCCGTGCCGCCCTACAAAAGCTTAACACCAAATCTGCACCAGGTTCGGACAACATCACGAACAAGATAATGCATAATTTGGATCATGAGTCGATCACGCATATCACAGACTACGTTAATAACTGCTTGAACACTAGAATCTTGCCCCCGCAGTGGGGAAAGGCCCAGGTGATTCTGATTCCTAAACCAGGCAAACCGCTGAATACTGACAATCTTTGGCCCATCTCCTTAACATCTTGCGTAGACAAATTGATGAAACACGCTTTCCTGGCTAGACTGACAAATTACCTTGAAGACAACGATTTTTTCCAACACACCATGATTGGCTCCCGCAGGCATCTTTCAGCGCAGGATGCTATGTTGCAGCTTAAGCATCTCATCATAGACAGTACAGGACGCTTCACTAAGGGCATATTTGGTCTAGGTCTCATGAAGGCTTTTGACTCTGTCACGCATAGCACCATTCTAAATCAGGTCAATGCCCTAAACTTGGGGCTTCGCACGTACAACTATATTAGGGCATTTCTTACGGGCAGAACGGCCACGATCACTGTGGGAGCACTCAGGTCGTCCGAAATAACCATAGGAAGTGCGGGCACCCGCAGGGCTCCGTGATCTCTCCCCTGTTGTTTAAACTTGCCCTCATTGGTCTTCCTTAAAAACTACAAACGATCCAAGGACTTTATCACACCATTTACGCCGACATCATCGCCCTCTGGGTGTGCGACGGCAAGGACGGTTCCATTGAACAGAGATTACAGGAGGGGAGTGACACAGTGGAACGGTATTTACAATTAACTGGACTATCCTGCTCGGCGGAGAAATCTGAGCTACTGCTATATCGCCCTACACTTAGAGGTCGGCCACCAAAACAACATCCCCTAGCGCAGGCACACGCTGATTTAAAACTCACTACAAGCGACGGTCACGCCATACCAACCGTGGATAAAATCCGAGTGCTAGGTCTGATCATAGAAAGTAAGGGTACCAACGGAGAGACAGTTCGCAACATCGAAGCCAGTGTGTCTAACATGATGCGCCTCATTAGGCGCATTACCAATAAACACAAATGCATGAAAGAGGCTAGCATCATCCATTTGATCCAATCATTCGTTCTAAGTCACATCACCTGTACGTCGGCGTACCGCCAATGGTTCACTGCAGAAAAGTCAAAACTCAACAGCCTAATTAGTAGAATATAAAAACAAGCGCTAGGTTTGTCTCGAAACACCAGCACCAAATTCCTCCTTTCGCTTGGTTTACACAACACCCTTGAGGAACTTATTGAGGCGCAACAGATTTCCCAATTCGAGCGATTAGCCAAGACTGAGCCAGGCCGCCAGATTCTATGTAATCTCGGTATTTCTTACCACATTCAACACGGAGACAAACACGACATACCACGCACTATCCGTGCTAAGCTAACAGTACCACCATTACCAAGAAACATGCACCCTGAACACAACAAGGGCAGACGTGTCAGTAGAGCCAGGACCATGTCAAAGATGTTTGGGCGCAACCATGAGGCAGTCTTTGTCGACGCAGCACGCTACCAGGAACGTCACCACTTCGTGGCTGCTGTCGTAGACCACACAGAACAATGCAAAATCAGCGCGTCAATCATCACACGGAACGTAGAAACGGCAGAGGAAGTGGCTATCGCGATGGCCATAGCCCACACTAACGCCTCATGTGTAATCAGCGACTCGCAGACAGCCGTTCTAAACTACGCCAGCGGCAGAATCTCCCCCGAGGCTTTGCGGATTCTTAGTAGAGGCAAAATTAATGAGGCGGACAAATACGTGCACATCCTGTGGTTCCCCGCCCACACACCACTAGGTAACCCGGAGGACAGTCCGAATGAAGTGGCGCACAACGTGGCTCGAGGTCTTACGTTCCGAGTCACGTCAGATGAAGCGGCCACCCAAACGGACTTTTCTGCGCCGTTGTGGGAATGGGACAATAGGCTCATAAATTTAATGACATAACTCAACACTATCGACTGCAAAGGAGGGAGTACCCTCCGCCTCACCCCTAGCTAAATCGGGCCCAGTCCGTTCAGTGGCGGCAGCTACAAACACGCACACACACACAAACCCTGTCATCATGCACCACATATATCCTGCCGTCTATAGTTCTATAATCTATGCCAGTACTGTACCACCAGAGCCACTCTTGATCATATACTATGGGAATGTCCAGCATTAGTCAGAAATTTTGGGGTCGCGGCCTCCAATGAAGACCTTCGGGCGCGTTGGCGGACTGCGTTGCTCAGTTCGGGCCTGAACAAGCAACTTTGGGCGATCCAGCAGGGCAAGGAAGCTGCCGGGAGACATGGTCTCTCCGTTGGCCCATAGGTGGGAGCCCATCCCAGTAATCTGCCGGAAATTAATAAAGTCTACATCTCTCTTTCTGTTCTATTGGTTTTCTTTGTTTTAGGGGTGAAGCTCCTTAAAGTGGTACCCGTTCGTCCCTCGAAGTAGTGCGTAACATGTCTTGCGCTTTGACCTGCAACGTGGTGCCGGTGGGGGATTTCTCCTGTGCGTTGTTGAACAATAAAAAAACTCGCAGCGTGCGCGTCAACTAAACTCCTGTCTCTCATTCCCCATTAGCAGCCATTGGCATGCACATTGAGCTCTATCTCACAAGAAAGCGTTGCTGCGTAATACTCGCTGGGCGTAACTTCCTTGGTTTTAAAAAGGTTTAGTGAGCGTTGGGCCGCAGTGCCATGAATACAGTGAACTAGTACATACCATGAACACGAGGTGGTTAAAGGTGGGAAGTAGACACGAAGCGCAAGCCGTAAGAAAGTGTGCGTGTGCCACCTCTCGTTTAGTCCTTGGAATGTCCGCTGGATGGTGGTGCTTCTATATGCGGAATATATGATGAAAAGATGCGAGATGGTGGTACTTGGAGTGTTGGCTAGATGGACGAATGGACACACAGACAGAGGCATGGACGGACGCAGGGATTGCTGCGCGGACGGATGTACGCATGAACGGGCGCAGGGGTGGATGCATGGACGAACGCAGAGATAGACGCACGGATGGACATGGGGACGCACGAACAGACGCACGCACGGACGGGCGGATGGACGCATGGAGGGTCACACAGACGGACGTATGGACGGTAGCAAGAACGAATGGACGGAGAAAGGTTTAGCGAGCGTTGGGCCGCAGTGGCATGAATACAGTGAACTAGTATATACCAAGAACGCGAGGTGGTTAAAGGTGGGAAGTAGACACGAAGCGCAAGCCGTATGAAAGTGTGCGTGTGCCACCCCTCGTCTAGTCCTTGGAATGTCCGCTGGATGGCGGTGCTTTATATGCGGAATAAAGTTACTGTATATGCTACCTTTACGTAGCATATACAGTAACTTTATTCCGTATCATATTACAATTATTTATTGTTGGTTATTACTATTATTTATTGTATTACTGTATATGCTACCTAAAGGTAGCATATACAGTAACTTTTATGCGGAATATATGATGAAAAGATGCGAGATGGTGGTACTTGTAGTGTTGAATAGGTGGACGAACGGACACACAGCTAGATGCATGGACGGACGCAGGGGTGGATGCATGGACGAACACAGGGATGGACGGAGAGATGAACGAGCACACGCACGCATGGATGGGCGGATGGATGCACGAACGGTCACACAGAGGGACGCATGAATGGACGGAAGCAAGAACGAATGGACGGACGGATGCTTCGCCCCACTCTCCATCATTCACCCGTGGATATGCTGCCATTTTTTTAAAACTTGCTCTATGTTCTTCAAGTTTTATGGCTCTGGCGTTAACCAAATGTTTGTTAATTACAGTCGATATCGCGCCAACACTCTCGCTGTCGGTTCCTCTATAAAAATAAGTGCCACCGAAATAAAGTGTCACCAGCCAGTGCTCGCCAAGTTTATTGCAGGGTCAAAAAAGTATATTTTTAATTTCTCAGATAAAAGTAACGTGCGCAAAATTCAAGAGAATCTTCTATAACTTGTATGTAGCTCAACATAACATTTATTTGAATATATTTTGCCAAGCAGGGCATGGAAAGTGTAGCAAATCAGCGGGCTATATTCTAAAGCTTCAAAACCGGATGTGATCGATTGCCTCAGTTTGTAAACCGTGGAAATGTGAAACATCCTGGTGATGGCTTTATGTTCTCCCATAGTAGAGTACTGCGTACTCTAAATCGTCGACATATCTTTCTAAACACACAGTTGCTGTTGTGCATTTGAATGTATATTAGGATAGATTAGCAATGTCTTGGGAACGAAAAACGCAACATATGAATGTCTTCTGTGTGTGTATGCTTCTCTCAGAAATAAAATTCTCTTATACAGACATTCGTCTGCTTTCTGCTCTCCCACAGTCGAGTACGAAGTACCCCAAGTTCGTTGAACACTTTTTCTAAACACAGGGGTTCGTTGAACTCAAGATTCTTTAGAAACCACAGCCTGCTTATGTGTTTTGTGAATTGTTTCTTGGGCTGGGCTAATAATTCGGCACTTTAAGTTTCTTTCATCAGTCCACCCACGTGCTCGCAGGCTTTCAGATAAACCGGAATATTTGTTGTTCTTAGACCGTGGTATTTTTGGCGTATTGTACCCAATATATCCGAAAGAAGGCGCAGAACCGTATTATAACAAAACGTATCGTTTTACAAGAAGAGCTGTTAATGAAATCACAAGGATCGCGTGCGCCGTAGTTTTCCGTCGCCGCCGGTGTCCGTAATCACTAACGTGCTTAATAAGAAAAAAAATTCGGCAGATCCCACGTACCCGGGAATCCACGTTATGCGAAGCTTGCAGAAGAAAGGTGACCGTGTTGCAATTTTTTCATAGAGCGACACGTCATTAAATGACGCTAAAGTCACAGCGAAAGCTAGAATAGCCGCCTTTCAGAGCCTTTTCTAAACACTCATAGGGTAACTGCTGCAAGAACACTAGCTTGATACAGACTACGGCATTAATAATAATAATAATAATAATAATAATAATAATAATAATAATAATAATAATAATAATAATAATAATAATAATAATAATAATAATAATAATAATAATAATAATAATAATAATAATAATAATAATAATAATAATAATTATGGGTTGTAGACCAGCATTCGCTATGCTGTTCATCGCCATTCTTCTGTAAAGCGTGGTATCCGCCAAACACTTGCAAGGAAATTTGTGCCAATTCATGCAGTGGCTGACGACGATGAGGACTTATGCCTGAAGTGGCTATGCGCAACAGCTAATAGGTGATCAAGAACGAGCTTTTGTAATGGGTTGAAGCATCGGACGACTTAAGCCCAAACTCCATAAGCGCGAAAATGCACGCGACAGCGACGAGCGACGCTATGAGCGACGAAACAGGGCGTTCGCGCGACGTGTCGCGTGCTCGTTTTCGCGCGATCGCTCGGTTCTCGAGATTTGGAAACCGTCGCTCATCGCCCGGAAGTGCTGGGGTCAAGCAGCCAATAGCAAAAAACCGGAAAAGACAAAGACTACATAGGTTCACGTGACCCTGCCCAAGTCACGTATGCGCAACAAGAAATAACGCAATATTTACGCATGTGCATATAAAAAAAGTGCTGCAAGGCATTCATAAACACTTTCCGTTTCATTACACAACAATATATCTTGTTTTTAAATTGGAAACAGCTCGCTACGTGGTTTTCTTGGTGCGAGTTGACGGCCTCATGCCAGCACCAGTGGAATTCGCTCGCCGAAGCCGTCGCGTGAATGACGTTTGCCTGCGCTAGCGACTGATCGCGCGACGCCGATCTACGTCGCGTCGCTCGTCGCTGTCGCGTGCATTTTCGCGCTTATGGGGTTTGGGCTTTACTCGTTACGCTTACTGCGTCACAAAATACACACTGAGGGCACGCCATTGGTCATACAGTTAAAATGTGCCACAACTGGTCCGTGCGCCATTAACCACTGTATGTATACCTTCACCACCACCGCCATAATAATCATCACAAACTGGCCGGTGCTGCCGAGTGGGACAGCTGATGGGTGCAAACAGAGAGACAAGATACGAGTTTGTCGTGGCTAACAACTTATTATCACCACCGTCACAACCATCCCCATAATCTTCATCGTGGTCACCGTCTTCTTTGTGTACACAAACGACAAGTGATCCGAGAACAGAACCACAACTGCCCAGAGGAACAGAAATCGCTTGCGGCAGCAGCGCACGAAGTGGGAAAAAAAGCTTTCTCATCCCACTCATTGCCGGCGGCGGGCATCACACCGTTGCCGAGTGTCTCTCAATGGCAAAGCGTCGCAGATGAGGAGGAAGCGATTGCTTTGAGTCGGGGGAAAATGCTCTATAGATTAAACGAAGCTAAAAGCGCGAACGAACGAAAAGCCCGTGCCGTGCTCAGCACAACTGTCTCTATCCGCTGGTAGGTGAGCACAGCACTTGGACCATTCGGCGGGGCCGTCAAAGGCAACCGGGAGGAAAAGACGCTCACGGACTGGCGATAAAAACAAAAACGCGTTAAAGAAGGCGAGGTAAGAGGAAAAAAAACGCTGCGTGTAGGCAGCAAAGCGCGGCTCGAGGCGACAGGTCCAGAGGCGCGCCTGCAGAAAACGTGGATGGTGGAGAGCCGCTCGCTGCACCGAGACACAACGACTGGCTCTGGCTTCCTGGAAGTTGGCGAGACGTTGGGGCGAGGTCTGACGCGCGAACGGGGAGAACAGCGGGAGCCTTGTATACTCGCCGTGAAGACAGGCGCGACACGACGCGCGGGGTTTTTAGGGGTGGCCTCGCTGGGCGGCCCGACGTCGGATCAATTTCACGAGCCCGAAGAGTGCCAAATGTATACATTCTTTTTACGAGGAAAGAAGTCCGCTGGCGTGAAGGGGAGTTCTCTGTGACAATATATACGGCTCGCACGCCGTATTCCAACAGCGTCAAAGATGGTTCTCCGCCATTTGTATTTTTTTTTACTTTTTTTCGCGCAAGCAGATAGATCAGAGAGTGAGCGAACTGGTTGAGGCGGGCCACATGAAAAGAGGCCGCCTGTGTCATCGAGTCATCAATTTCGCTCATGGAAAAGCTGCGATAAATTCACTCTAAAGAAGCTAGTTATGCTCGTCCCTCTACTTTTTTATTTTTTCAAACACGTGGCTTGCGGTGTGTTTTTTTTTCTTTTTTCTGGCGGCTTAATGATGCATCTGCACGGCATCTGCACCTAACTTTGTGGCCCTTTTCACATTACTTGCCCCTGCAACATAGCGGTTTACGTTGCAGTCCTTTTACTTCATCTGCCATTATCGTGACGTTCGACAGTGCGGTGAAATGTTTTATGCTTGTACTTAAACAAACGTTTTTCTGCGAATAAATCTTAGCCGAAGCTCAGCGCTCGCGGCACGCGAATTCGATCTTTGTCCTCACCGTTTGCGCTGCCGGTAATCAATGTCTTTCGAGACTTCCGCGCATATCACGCCTTCCAACAAGATTTTTTTTAATGCATACGTCAGACTTCATTTGACAATAACTGCCCTCATTAAGGCAGTTGTTTTCAACAACGTTTCTGTATACTCACGTGCTTTTCCCAGGAATTCCAACGGAAAATGACAAACAAGCTGTAACGTTTGCGATGAGCATTTGAAAGAGGTAGCACATGCATTCGCATGGTCTTTGGTTCATGTGTCATTAAGGTCTGCAGCATTGTTCAACGTGACGCTAAATGACATTTACCGACGGGGTGATCAGTAAGTGCTATTGCACACTTCTGGGATTTGAGAACGCGTCAACTGATCCAACTTTGTACATTTTGTGGATACTTTCGGAGGCATGGAACCATACTTACAACTTCAACTTGCACAGCACAAAAAAAAAAAAAAAACTTAAATCACAATACGGTAATAACACGTGGCTGATTTATTGCGGACAAGATACCAGCAGTGCAAAGGAAAATCAACGCACGTACTCAGAATGCAACCAAGAAGTTCGCACATCGGGCTCTTTATCGACCACAACACGAAAATTAGGCTGGGTTACGTTGGGTTAGCTTCCCAGGATAAATACGCGCGGCTTCTTCGAGGGTGAGCGAAGGAGCCATTGCAGTAGCTATACAGTTTTACCGTACACGTTCTTGGTCCGATACAAGCGTGTCGAAGCTATGCCGTTCTTGCCAGAGCTCTTGGCAACGACCACCTGTCAAACCACCTGGAAACAACTTCATTAGCGGGCGAGCGCGTCATCAAGTAAATACCAAGTAGGAAAGAAGTACAGCTTCTTCTCGCGCTTGCGAGAGAGATCAAATGTCTTTATTTAGGAGTGCAGCAAAGGGCAGGAGACCGACAGCGTCTGGGCGGTGAAAGCGAGGGCTCCGAGAAATTTCGCACCCACCGATTACCGCTAGTACGCCCGCGTAGTGTGCGTAATAATATTTTCTCGGAACGGACCGCCGATTCCCTTCCGCCCAGTCGGAGCGATGTCGTCACCACTACTCACGCCGTATATCGTTAGGCCCAAGTAGCCAATCAGAACGGGGCGTAGCAATCCCTTCGCGCGTCTCGCAAGGTGTACTACGCGCCCAGAGGTGCTCAGTGGGTGTCAAAGGTGTGTGCCGCCTGCCAGATGCGGGGAGGGGGGGGGGGGTTCCGGTTGACGAGGGGCCAAAAGCATTACAGCGAGCAGCCGAGCATCTAGCCCGCCGCCGACGCACTGCGTCACCGACCTCTTAGTCGTTCTACGTCGCCTACGAATCGTTGGCAGTGGTGTACTCTTTATTGCGCCCCAAAAATAGAGGACCACACGCAATCGTAAGTGTGAACAGGATTCACCATTAGGTTAGGGAGCAGGGTGCACAAAGATTTATCGCAGCGGAACCCCCCCCCCCCCCCCCCCGGCATGGTTGAGCCTGAAAGACAATGTACCTCACCATTTATGAAAATATGAAAATAGGATAAAGCGATGATGTGTTTCCAACAAATGCCCGCCTTTGGTCGCTGCCTTTCCTGGAGTAAAAATGGGAAGTAAGCAGTTCTTGGAATGCAACATCCCGGGTATTTGCCACCGTTGTTTTTGCGAAAGGCCTGCTTGGCCGTAACCCTCTAGTCAAACAAGTGCGGGATTGGACCGACGGAGTAAAAGGGTAAAAGTATAAAACACGCTTCCCCCCCCCCCCCCCCCCTTGGTGAAAACGGGGTATACGCGAAAGCGATGTTGGTTTAGTAGACTTTTACATAGACCAGTGAAATCGTCGCGTAGAAATATACTGCAGGAAATCAAGTCACGTAGCGCGGGTCAATGTATACGGCGGTTCGCGAAATTTGTTTCGTATACATGTTCATAATTGTAGCGACACTCTTCATTATTTCAATAGTAAGCATATTCTTGGTGTATCGCGTGTATATGTTGTTTTCACTGCTTGACATGTCTCAGAGGAGGAAGAAGAGGTTGTCGTAAAGTTGCAGGCGGACAATAGAGCATTACTTTATAACATGTAAAAACTATTCATTAATTAGGAAAAGACTTTTAATTGTTCCTTTTCAAGCAGTAGGTTTAAATTTAACTGCAGATAATGTTCTAAGTTTCGGTGCCTTTGGCTTGGGACATTGCCACAGGAGCGTATTCGATGCTGTATGCAATTTCATTCGAGAATCAAAGCGCATGTCATAATAATGCCTGCTTAAATATATTTCTGACGACACTTGTCTAATTTTGAATGAAATTTGCATATTCATTTGATTGTGACCGGGTGAGATAAGCTCGATTGTCTGGTCTACTCAAAATTTCTGTCTTCCACTGTAGTATTACCTCACCTTTTCTCTTCTTGATTCAATCTTCAATTATTTGTTTAGTTTAATATTCCTTTTTAGTTAATTATTATTTTCTATTACATCATTAGTTTTTTCATTAAGGATAAACCTTTTAATATATCTCATTTAGGATACTTCTAGATTTCATGGCCAATCCCCCATAGTGGGTATGTGCCAGTGCGAAGGGGCAACAACAACAACAGCAGGCGGACATTGCCTTGCTAGATATGGAGCCAATCGCCCCGTCCGGTTTCAGCTCTTCTCAGGTTATGTTGGAAACGACATTTTCTTATTGTTTCTAAAGTGAAGCGAGGGCGATTCGAGGTAACAATGCTGAGCCTTGCGCGTACAGTGCTTCGCCGGGCCACCATATCACCACATAACGACCAAATATGGGTGTCATTTGTCATTTTTCACGTATACGCGGGCTGCGGCGTTTAGAGATTTCAGGATTTGTTCGTCACAACCCTCGTGCGAAGTCTGTAACGTTTAAAAATTTCAAGAGTATTGCTGCAACATATCCTTCCTGAAGGTGCAGTGTTCGAAACACCATATCGTTCACTCAGTTGCCGAGTGTAGAACTTATAAGCGTTGGAGCGCTTCAAAGAAACGTTCTAGATCTTTATCAGGTCCAAGGCATCTGAATGATGTTCATATATCACCACTGACCTTGCAAGCCGGGTGCAATGGTGCCGCGGAAAGTATCATTTTGCGGAGCCATGCTTGCGTACGTGCTGATCCCCGCCGTGCTGATGCGATGTATACTTGCCATAAAAGGCCTCCGCCCTGATTCGCCCGTTTGGCACGCGGGGCTGGTGAAGTGGAAGCCACCATGTTCCAAGACGCTACGAAGAGCTTTGTCAGCCGCCTCATTATCCACTACACCCACATGCGACGGAATTCACTGAATCTTGCAAGCATTACTATGCCAGTTGCACTCGACACGAAAGCGTTATGGAGCGCGCTTCTCAGGAATGCCGGCGTCGGCGTTGGAACTATCGGGTGAGAGTGAAAAATCGCCATCTTGTCTGCGACCGAAAAATTGAGAAATACGCAAATAATATAAATAATAAAAAATTTCCAGGTCAGAATGAGGATCGAATTCACGCCGTGTGCATGGCAGGGACGTGCTCTACCTCAGAGCCACAGCAATCGCTGAAACTGCTTTCGGGAAAACGCTATATAAACGTCATGTAGAGGAATGAGTCCTCTCAACGCATCACTTATTGCGTGGCAGTAGCGTAGAATCACGTCAGACTTTAAAAAAATTGCAGCGAGTTAATGTTTTAGAAGTCTACCTATTACAATGCACTCCGACACACTTAAGCACCATCACCAGCAGAACCATCAACAAAGTGGATGGCTGCGTATAGGTTAGCGAGTTGACTTAAAGACGTGAATGATGCTTCGAAACGAAAAATGTTATGCGCTCAGTTCTCGTTTCCTCACGGCGCAGTTGAGGCATGCACCGAGAACAGACTAGCAGTTCAGAAGCCGATGCGCACGAGGCCCCACCCCACTAAGCTTATCGCTGCCTGTTTTTGAATGCGAGGCACGAGCGTGAAAGAGCAGGGAAATGCTGTTTTATACGGTTATTCTGCCTCGCCTCACACGGCGCACTCTGCCGTTCAAACTAATACGTCGATTCGACGTGTCCGGTTTCGTTAGTATATTCCACCTTACTTCCAACGAACTTATACGTTCCTTCGAATCGGTTCCGCGGAGTCCCGCAAGGTGCACGAAAGGATTAAGAAGGGAAACCGAGAGCCCGTCGTGTGTAGCATGAAGTCGAAATGAAATCCACGCAGATTATTAAATGCGAAGCATTTCTTAGCGAACTTAGGCGACTACGAGCGTATCTATCTATCTATTTAGCCGTTTATGACTTTTAGCTCTCCTGGCCGTTTCAATAATGGTATCGATACCAAACTTGGTATGGCATAACATGACTGTATGACGAACATATTTGACTAGTCATAACATGAAAATCATGGCATGTATGTCATGAATGTCATGATTTACATTTCACGGTCCTGCAGCTCTTGCGGTTGTTTCGTTCACATGGCATGTTGCAAAACTGGTATGGCATGATTGCATGGCGAACACAAGCGACAGACCCTAACATGACGATCATAACATGCGCGTCATGTAACAAAATGACTGCACGCCACGCTCATGATGCGCTCGCGGCCGTTTCGCTAGCGTCACATATACCAAATTTGGTATGGCAGTACCTAAATGGATGACGAAGGTATGTGACTGGTTAAAACATGGTAATCATGAGATGCGTGTCAAGTAACAACATGACTACATGCCACGCTCATGTTGCGCTGGTGGCCATTTCGCTAGCTTCAGTTATACCGAATTTGGTATTACGTGACGCCAGTGGATGACGAAGGTACGTGACTGGTGCAAACATAATAATCATGACATGCGTGTCATGTGATAACATGAATACGTGCCGCAGTCAAGGCGCCAATACATTTCGACGTGACGTGGTGCGCGTGCTCGCCGACGTTCATTTCGTCACGTCACGCCAGCGTTGCCACGCCAGACGCCGGTCCGGCCATATACTCCGCGCGCTGCGTTGCTTTGACGCATGCGCGTTTTAGCGCGTCCAGCGTCCCTCCATAACGAAAAGAGGGAGACGCAGTGTTGTCTGGTTAACGCATCGGCGCGAAATGCAGCATGTCTCATTTCGCGACGGTTGACGTCGGGCCGCGCCAACGGACGCTGGTTGCGCCTGGCGTCAGACTATAATGTGCTCGCGTTTTGCTAACGTATCTATAGCGTCGCTGTGCCCAGCGTGCGCGCACGCAAACGTCACGTTACAGTATATTGGGTCCTTCATGACGCGCTCGCGGCTGTTTTGCTGTTTCCACATGCACCGAATTTGGTGTTACGTGACTTCAACGGATGACAAAATATATGACTGGTGCAAACATGATAATCCTGACACGCGTGTCATGTTCTTACATGACAACATACCACACTCATAGCGTGCTCGCGGCCGTTTCGCTAGCTCCACATATAATAAATTTGGTATCACGTGACGTGAATAGATGACAAAGCAAACGACACATCCAAACATGATAATCATGACACGGAAGTCATGTACGGCATCATTTACCTTGACCTCGAAACGTTGTGCTGATATTAAAGTGACATATACACATTTCTCCTTCGTGCTTCGCATATCATCGATTTCCACTGTACGTGGGATCAGCCACTTTTTTTAAAAAGAAAGCTTCTTAAAAAAGTTGTCGGACGACTCATCCACGAACGAGAATGGAACCCGGGACCAACGGCCTTTCGCGGTGGTCACTTACCACGCGTTGGTCGAGCGACCGCCCCGGAAAGGCGCGGGTTCCGGGTTCGATCACCACGCATGGATGAATATTTTTTTAGACTCTAAGCTTTCTTTTTGAGAAATCAGCGTGGATTCCCTTGAGGGCCTTGTGCTATATAAACGGGTGATTGTAAATTTTCCCCGTCCCTAAACTTGCGTTCTCATCACTGAAGTCACTGTCACGAGGGAAGTGCACGGAGTGATTTTCGTATTCTCGGCGCCGCGATTACATGCGTTACGAAATCGGCACGCGGTGCCCCCAATCGACCGCACACGTGGCGCCTACATCCTGCCCGTCCGGAGTGCTGGCCAGATGCGCCCTCTTGCAGCTGGCTGCAGAGGCGCCTGCCTGCACGAACGCGCTTTCGGCCGGCGTCTGCTCATGGCGGCATCTGGCCGTGCAAGATCGTGCACCCGAAGCTCGCGCCGAGGACGCTGTCAGGCAGCGCGCAGGGTGAGCTGGCAAAGCCGCTCGGCGACGGCATAAAATAGAAGCAGCAAAAGAAGCAGTGCGCCGGCGGGTGGGAAGCCGCGAGGCGGAAAAAGAAGGGGCGAAACGGGCCTTCAGGGGGCGCAACCACTTCGTAGACAAGGCACAATGGGTATAGCGTTAACGCAACCCCCGAGCGAGGTGAGGAGTTCGGCAGGTATTTCGCCACGACCTGCTGCGGCGAAGCGAGCTATCAGATCTTACGTACGGGTCGCTTCTCCGTGCGCCTATGCAAAGAGTCACCCTCGTCCTCCGCACCTCCTCTTCTCCTTACATACTCAGTGATGAATGCCACACGGGTATGGTGTTCCCAGCCGTTAGGTAGTAATATTAACGGACACCGTTGAAATTTCACTTTAAGTTGCCCTCCTTTTTCGAGTTTGTGCTCGCCTAGATAAAGCAGTCTGGCATATTCCGCGCATTGTGGGAATCGATTTCACGCGATGCAGCCAGCGAGTATTCTGGCTAAGCGGCATTTTCTATTTGACTTTTTTTTCTTGCTTTGAGACAATTCTGACTAGATGGATCGTGTTTATACGTTCTTCTGTGTAAATTGAGAAGTTGTGGGCAGATGAAGAGCTCACCTGGCACTTCGACAATAGCGGCGCCTACATGTAGCGTATGGTATACGCCGTAACGTCAGCACACGTCATTACCCAGATGCCAGTTGAGTACTAACGAAGTACACGTTACGTTTCAATTATGTGCATCTAATGAGTAGCAATTTTCGGCGCTACGCGTGGTCGAGAATGCTCAGTCGTAGGGGTTATTATGCAACGTTTATTACAGTGATAATAGCGCACAGCCATAACTGCAACTCTTTGACGTTGCCGCAACAGGATTGATTGATACATATGATTATGAGAGACGACGTATAGTAGAGAGCTGCGGAAATTTCGACCACCCGGGGTTCTTTAACGTGCCCCCAAGTCTGAGCACACGGGCCTACAACATTTTTGCCTCCATCGAAAATGGTTGCTGCAACAGGACGCCAATATAGGACATTCTTCTAAAGTGTACTTTCAAGATCAGGCGTCCCTCTCTGGCTGAATACTTCCACGCAGAATGTATGAGTCAATTACCGCTCTAGTATTATTTTTTACTGTTTGTCGACATTGGAATTTTTCGCGCACCGACAGCGCCGCCAACGTCGGCACCGTATTTTCAGTGACACAGGCCACGTAACGCGATCGCGTAAACATTCCAGTTGCCTATTACCACCGTTGCTTGGTTGGCATCACAGTTTATGGGCCTGTGGTGCATGATCGCATTCCACGAGCCGTGTTTTTCGGGCATCTAGCTCGCATGCTCTCGGAGTACGGCTTGCTAGGCCCGACGCACAGCAAGCCTATAGATGGGAAGCGATGCTGCACAGGCTGACGCCTCAAGACTGAATCCTGGCCGTCCGATACGCCCGCGACAGGGCCCGCAGGCCAGGCCTGTCGGTACCCTCGTGGGAATAGCCGGGTGGGCGCGGGGACACTGTCTCCAACGTCCGTAACGGACCTCAATAAAGTGTCTCTCTCTCTCTCTCTCTCTCTCTATATATATATATATATATATATATATATATATATATATATATATATATATATATATATATATATATATATATATATATATATATATATATAT
This sequence comes from Rhipicephalus microplus, assembly GCF_043290135.1. NCBI lineage: Eukaryota > Metazoa > Arthropoda > Arachnida > Ixodida > Ixodidae > Rhipicephalus > Rhipicephalus microplus. The sequence goes on from NC_134704.1 coordinate 79,292,411, forward strand.
ATATATATATATATATATATATATATATATATATATATATATATGTCGCCGTTTAATGAATGACTGTATACAACGCCACAGTTTTCTTATGCGCTGAAATCGCGTGATTCACTGTCGTATTCAATAGCAAATTCTGTTGGCAGAATACGAGTTTTGTGTTATTCCAGAAAGCTTACCGGTTTCCATGGCCACTGCTGCGTGTCAAGAATGTTTACTCGACGCTGCAGCACCGTTTTTACGTGTACCATAAAGGTGCGCGCAAAAAAACGAGACAAGTTAAAGGGACAAGGGAACAAAGACGCAGCGCCGGTTCGGTTGTCGCCTCGCAATTAATTACGAAGGACTTGCCCCAACTGTCCCGCGAGTTGCAGCTCTCTTGAGATTACTCGGCAGTTTTAACTATTCGACCATTCCAGTGACTATAGGCGGCGCAACTGTACGTCGAAATGGCGGACGAGACGGCGATATTGCGAGGGAGCACGTCAGCGTCGCAGAGCGTGAAGACGCGTTCATTAGTTCACGACCACTAAGAGACTGAACTGCGTCACTGACTGCCTCGCAGATTATCACCGTGTGACAGCTTCGGAGCACGGCTAGATGGCTCCGCCTGCGTTGCTGAATTCACCGAATATGAGCGCGAAGTCCATGTCGTTAAAATCAGTGCCACGTGCTGTCCTCCGCGCAAGTCATTTCCCCGTAATGGACATACGACATGCCCCTGGTCTCTTCCAAATTAAGCTTCATTTTGTTCACAAGAACGTTGGAGGTCTAGAAGACCGTATCGCAGCGCAGACCATTTACAGTAACACGTTATTTGAAAAGCATTATAATTAGACCGTCCATCGCCCGAGAACTTATGAGCGCGACAGCCCACCTGGAGGGCGGGAAAGAGCAGGCCGCCTGCATTCCAAAACGATGCGAGGAAAGCGGTATAGAATCAATACTGTTACGGAGAGATAAGAACTTGAATTTTAAAATGCGATGAAGACGACGAGCGTGTGGAACGCCTGAGCCTTAAGCCGTCCTGCCAGCCTCACTAAATACTCTCGCAAATATTGACACGTGCTCTTAACTTCTTCCTTTCGTTGTGAACCCGGTTTCATCGCTTAAAACCACCACGGACCTTATCGATCGGCTCATGCTATGTCTGAGTTTTGAACTCGGAAACTCCTCGAGTGTTCTCGAACCTCCTATGCTCAGATTACGGGCAATGCAGAGTGCAATGAGTACACCATGCAACCTGCTATACCTCGCTGCAGCGTACGCATAATATGAGTGTAACAACAACTGTCCAGAGTCATATGTCTTGATGGCGTCATACAAAAAGTCACTAAGTAAGTTCTGTAAGCATCAGTGGGAAAAGTACGTGCTTTATGCCTGCCAACTAGCCTCCGCCTTGGTTCGTGTAGAGAGAGGGAGAAGGAATGTAGGAAAGGTAGAGAGGTTAACCAGACTATGCGTCCAGTTTGCTACCTTACACATGGGGAGGGGGAGAGGAGAGTAAAAGAGAGAGAGAAGGATATACACATGTCACATTGCATACACAATGCCGAGTTTCACAGGCGGTCCCTCAATGAAGTTGTTGACAAGTATCTCAGGAGGGCTCGTGTGGCTTTCTGTGCTGATGTGCTGCGCGACCAGGCTCCTAAGATCTTTGCTTCATTAAATGGCCGGTCATCGAGTCTATTCAAGGCACAGTGGAGAGTCCGGCGATCTTCATCAAATTGGGCACAGTGGCACAAGAGATGTTCAATAGCCTCTATACAGTTGCAGCTTTCATACATGGATGAATCCGCCATGCCAATCCGATGGCTGAATGACTTCGTAAACGCTACCCCAGTCCACAGCCGGCACAGCATTGTAGCGTCACGTCGAGAAATCTTGGATGGCAGTTGTTTCTGGAGTAATGACTTAATATTCTTAGGGCGTTGATTGGAGTTAGGTGGAGAATTCCAGTGCGCAAGCGTGGCTTTATGCGTGATGTGACGAAGTGTTCTAGCTGCGTCTACTCTTGACAAGGGTATTAACAGTGTGGGCGCTCCATCGTGGGCACATCGGGCAGCGTCGTCGGCGAGGTGGTTACCACTGATGCCACAGTGGCCCGGCAACCATTGTAAAACAATGTAGTGTCCTTGATCAGCAGCGCGATGACAAATTTCACTAATACGATACACCATCTGGTGGTAGTTTCCACGTCGTAGACTTCGCACGCATTGAAGGGCTGCCTTGGAGTCACAGAAAATGGCCCATCTACTAGGGCCATTTTCTGTGCGTAACAAACTCCACGGCGGCTCGAAGAGCGGCGAGCTCGGATCCCGTAGATGTCGTGACGTGTGATGTCTTGAATTTGACGGTGATTGATTGAGATGGTATGACAAAGGCACCTGTCGACCTTCCTGAGACCGATTCGTCCGTGTAAACATGAATTCGGTTAGCATATGACAGATGCAAAAGGTCCAGTGAGATCTGATTGAGGGCTGCAGATTACAGGCTTGCCTTTTTAGATTTCCCCGGCACTTCAAGGTGCACAGTCGGTCTTTTCATGCACCACTCTGGAGATAGTGGTATGGTTGCGGGCGAGAATCTCCACGAGATGGAATTCTGGTTAGTCGCAACAACTTTGGAAAACGCTGCCTTTGGTCTTTCTAGTGGCAAGCTAGCTAGGTGGTGGTTAGGAACTCTGGATATGTGACGGATATGTGTCCGGAGTGTGTCAACAGTTATATATGTCGTGATCGGATGGTCTTTAGCAATACGAATTGTTGCTAACGCATTAGCGCACCGAGGTAGCTCCAAGAATGTGCGGAGGACTTGGCCTTGAATGCTTTGCAGGACCCTGATGTTAGTTTTTCCGGCGTTGGAAAGCACGGGCGTGCTATACCGCAAATATCCCAAGAAGAGCGCTCTGTACAGCTGAAGCATATATAGATGACACTGGTTCATGTAATGTGAGAAATACCCTATGATGGTACCTGGTTTGAAAGATTTGAACCTTGGTGGAGTTGGCAAGGAATAATTTAAAATGTTTTTTTTTTTTTGCAGCCTATACAAGATTCGACGAAAACTGGACAGGGCAGGCAGAGAAGTAAAGCGTGGACTGCCTCTGGCGGCGAAAATTCTTGTGCCTGGGTACTTAGATTTTAGATACGTGTACGTTAGAAAATACCCAGGTGTTCGAAATTTCCGTAGCCCTCCACTACGGCGTCCCTGATAATCATGTCGTAGTTTTGTGACGTTGAAACTCAACAATTATGAACAATCGTTAGCCTCTACCGATCCCATCCTGCTATTTTCTTAGTCTTGCATGCGCTGTAAAATACCTTTTAACTATTTGGTTGCTGCGCCTCTAGAAAGTGGGTGTCTGGTGACCTGCACTAGACGAGCGGGAGCTGAAAAATACGGGTTCACCATCTTGCACATTCTCTAAGAACTCGTTTTGTTTCCTGCGTAGTCAGTTTTTTCCCTGAGTGGCAGCAATTTTAAATGCGAAGCCATTCTTAGTGAACTTCGGTGACATTGAGCGTATATATCTATATATATCTAGCCGCTTACGTTTGGGCGCTCTCGTGGCCACGCCCTTAACGTGGCGTAAACCAAAATTAGCATGGGAAGGTAAGATGTTTTGACGAATATGAAGCGCTGGTCAAGACATGAGTAATGTCGCAATCCCGTCGCGTACGTCGTCAAACACTTCCCGTCAGACAGTGGCACATATTTAGGCGCGGGTATGTGCCACAGATGACAGTTCGCATCTGCCCAGGAACGACGAGAACACACATGGGCAATATTAACGCGTCAGCGTTAAGCAACACCCGACATCGGTAGTGTCGACTCAACGAAGTCATAGAATAAATGTGTGTTAAGAAAAACCTGACATGGGCAGCGTTGATCCCCGACGAATGCAAATAATAAATTTCAGGGTTTCAGCAGGAATCGAACCCAAGAATTCTGCGGGGCAGTCAAGCATTCTACCACAGAGCTACGCCAGATCTAGAAACTACTTTTAAAATAGACGCTAATCTTCGTGAAACGTCAATAGTGGTTGCAGTGCTGCCTACTCAATTTTATAAACATTACATCTGTACGTCTTTGTTACAGCCGTTCCGTCGGATTAGCGTCAATTGTGGTTAGTTGTCATGCGCTCAAGTTGATTTATGTAGCAGTGCCCAAGACCAGCATCCTCTCGAGCATCAGCGCTTCATATCAGCTTCTGGTGTTGCTAATACGCATGTTCCAGTTGACGTCATTGCGAACGTGCAAACAACTGGTTATATAAACATCTGCGACTCTTCAACGTATGTCTGTGCGTGAAACATTTTATATTTAGCGTCATTTCATGACGTGTAGCTCAGAAAAAAAAATGCAACATGGTCACTTTCCCTCCGCATGCTTCGCATAACGTCTATTTCCAGGTACGTGAGATCTGCTGATTTTTTTTTTCTTTGGAGGCATCTGTGCTGCCAGCGCTGACACCATGGCTCAGCGCACCAGCACCATGACAATCTTTTGTTGTTCGCTTGAATCGAACTCCTTGACGCTGTTGGGAACGCTGTGGCAGAACGGACGAAAAGAATAAATGCGGCGCGCTTGGTTCGCTCTGCTCACTCAGCTAATGGCGATCAGCTGATCGGCGCCGATCTCCAGAGTTCTCGCTGATAACGAGATCTGGACGTGACTCTCCGGTTTGGCGACTTCCGGTCACTCGCATGCAGCCTCTGCCGGTGTGAACATCAGTCGCTTTTTAAAACCGGCTGAAAGATAGCGGTTGACTTGGCCCATTCCGTGAGTGTATTTAAGAGCGCAAAAACACAGACAAGGTACACTACAAGGACTTAACAGTAGATCGGTCGTCCTATTTAGTCATTCCCGTACATCTTGTCTGTTGTTTATTGGCTTCTTTCTTGCTCTTAACTACCCTCCGTACAAACTCGCCCAAATATTTGTGCTGATAAACTTGGTTTATTCGTGAAAATGGCCGACGAAACTGCAGCGAGACATTCTCAGAAGCATTGTTGCTTGGGCGATTCTGTTGCCTAATTAAGCATGTTTTCTGCTCTTTCTAGCAAAAATGACTGCGAGAATGATGTCAAGTTATGGAAATATAGTTCGAATGATGGAAGACAGCAGAACGAGCTCGAATAGTATTCTGGTGCTGACCAGCACGTTACACTTTCTCCCAATCGATTCTTTATGCATATTGAGGTGTTATGACGATGTTGGCGTGACTATTCTTTTATTTGTAGTGTCTCAACGGTATGTCGTGAAAATTGGAGGACATAAGCATCCGCCACCAGAGAGTTATCTCCTGCCCAAGAAGGATGCGGCCGTGATCTGAGAGTAGTGTTGTGCAGTGAAGCTACACGTTTCAGAAGAAACATTCCTGTTCTGGGCATCTTTTTCACACGGGAAATAATAGACGGGATTTGTATTAACGAAAATGAGTGTGTGTGGTTGAAAATTCTGTAGAGGCAGGTCTGTTGCCTGTTGCCTGTTGCCTGTTGCCATTTGCCTGTTGATCTATATAAACATTGTAGAGATCCTACGATTACATCTCTCCAAAGCAAGTACCGTATTTACCCAATTCCAACGCATGCCTTTTTTTAGGGAAAAAATATACCTTAAAATGAAATGCGCGTTAGATTCTGGAATAGATGTTTAAACTGCCACATAGCTGTATTTTTGTTTTTTGGTTCATGTAAGTCAGGTGCGTGTTGGAATCGGGGGCACGCTGGAATTGGGTAAATACAGTACATCCAAAACAAGTCCCAGTGATTGGCGAAGCTAAAAAACTTCAAAAATACTAAGAGGAGAACAAAACTGACGGCCTGACAATGCCACTTGTAACACCTGTTTTGCCCAGTGACACATCAACCTTATAAAATATTTTTTGTACATCTTAGAGCTTTCAGAAGTATTTTTTGTACATGTTTGAGCTTTCAGACATTGTTACAGTTATTTCGGTAAAATATGAAGACTTTTCGGTAGCTTAAGAGGCTTAAGATTTTTTTTGTGTGCGTTGAAGCCATGCTTTAGGATGTTTTAATGCTATGTTCAGTACTATATTTAGCATCTCATTTTTTAAATTTTGTGCTGATATTTGCCGTAACTTTCTAAAAGACCCATGACTCAAGAGCAAATTCATTTTTCTTCTCATATATGTTTAATGTATTGCTGTGTCAGAAAAGTTTGTTGAGGGAAACATATAACCGGGTAACCTCATAGAATAATGCAGTTTTCACTGGGAAAGCAAAAAGAAAAGAAAAGAAAAACAACTCATACTTTTTTAGAGGTACATTATTAAAATTTTCTGCTAATATAGAAAATTTTAAAGCAAATTTTTGTATATATTTAATAGTGGGAGCATAATATTAAAAACGTTTTATACTAGCACAATAAATCCTGTTTTTTATAAATATTCTTGCATATATCAAAATATAAGTTTTTCAAAGTAGTATAATTAAAAAGAGCAATCAAGTAGCTTTGCATTTATAATATTTTATTGTATCTATAAGCTTATTCATAACTTAAACACTCATAATGCGGCCATTTGTCTCACGGTCATGACATAAATGACACCTTTATAATGACGTTATTCCAGACGTTATTCAGTCAAACAGTTATTCGCCTTAAAACATTCCTTTTTGTCACGCTAACAAAGGTTGAGTTTCTGAGGTCTATCATATCCTATCGGCGAGCAATCGTTCTGAGGCTGATGGCGAAAAATCCCTTCGAACTCCGACATAGACGCAAGCTTGCCACCGACGTGCACAGCATAAAAGCTATGCAAAAAAACCAACGCGTAGGAGACGAGCAGCGCTTTCAATGACGATAACTAAATTTCTCGATAAATGTCGAAAGGAAAGAATCTGGAAGTTCAACGGAAGATACTCAGAAGATGAAATGACTGATATCACACTGTGAAAAATATGCGAGTGGTTCTCGGTAGTATGTCGAGCTATTATATCTCGTGTATTGCATGTCTGAGTATGGTGGCACTGCAGACGTTGTTGTATGTGTTGGATACCAGACTAAATATTGGACACAGGACTACAAATTCGTCTGCTGCAGAAATAGCATTATAGTTGAACGCGAGCGGGAAAGACAGGACCAAGAAAAAGTAAACACATGCAACGCTATACTCGCAACACATATATATATATATATATATATATATATATATATATATATATATATATATATATATATATATATATATAGTCCAGTAGATCTTCCGTGAGCGGTCACAACCTTGTTTATTTCGACGTTTCGGCCTAGAGTCGAAACGTCGAAAACTGTACCTTTAATCCTTCATCAGGATTAAAGGTACAGTTTGTTGGTGCTTAGCTTTATACAATCTCAAATCAGAGGGAAAGGAAAGGGGAAAAAGACAGAAAAAAAGAAAAAAAGAAG
>NC_134704.1:79604820-79702320 GCF_043290135.1 Rhipicephalus microplus
GGAATGTCTCGCTCTTGTTTGGGCGGTTTCGAAATTCCGTCCTTATTTGTATGGCCGCCCTTTCCGTGTCATCACAGATTATCACGCGCTGTGTTGGCTTTCTTCTCTGAAGGACCCCACTGGACGACTTGGTCGTTGGGCATTACGCCTACAGGAGTATTCCTACTTGGTTGCTTATAAGTCTGAACGTCTCCACCTGGACGCTGATTGCTTATCCCGCTACCCTGTTGATCAGCCCGACGAACCAGACATCGAGCCTAGCCTCAGCGTCATGTCAATGTCCCAGTTTCTTCAGATACGTGATGAACAACGTCGTGATGCTTCTCTGCGACAACTTATTGACCGTCTCGAATCTGCTCCGAACGACACGTCACTTCGCATGTATGTCCTCCTGAATGGCACGCTGTACTGTCGTAGCCTCCAGCCAGATGGCCCTGAGCTGCTTCTTGTCGTGCCGAAAAATTTGCGTTCAACCGTGCTGCACGAGCTTCACGATGAACCAACTGCTGGTCATCTGGGTGTATCTCGGACGTACGACCACGTGCGTCGCCGCTTCTTTTGGCGCGGTCTCGCCCGGTCCGTTCGCCGTTACGTGTCCTCCTGCGATAAATGCCAACGTAGGAAGCGACCTACTGCGCCGCCGGCTGGACTTCTTCAACCGATCTCCACCCCGACCGAACCTTTCTTCCGTGTTGGTATAGATCTTCTCGGTCCTTTTCCCGAGTCGAAATCGGGCAACAGGTGGGTCGCCGTTGCTATAGACTACGCGACTAGGTATGCCATCACTCGAGCGCTCCCCACCAGCACCGCTACTGACGTTGCGGACTTTTTGCTCCACGATGTCATCCTACACCATGGCGCTCCTCGCCAATTACTCACGGATCGTAGCCGCGCATTTTTGTCACGTGTGATCAACGATCTTCTGCGCTCTTCCTCGACGCACCACAAGCTGACCACTTCCTACCATTCCCAAACAAATGGCCTTACCGAACGGCTAAATCGGACCCTAACGGACGTGCTCGCGATGTATGTGTCCTCCGACCACCATGACTGGGACCTGGCGCTACCTCACGTGACCTTCGCGTACAATTCTTCGCGCCACGACACCACTGGTTATTCACCCTTTTATTTGCTTTATGGCCGTGATCCGACGTTACCACTCGACACCTTACTTCCAACCACTACAACGCCGTCAACCGAATATGCACGCGACGCTATTGCTCGTGCCGACCACGCACGTCAGATCGCCTGCTCTAGACTTTCGGCTTCGCAAGCCACCCAGAAAGCCATCTACGACAGCCGGCATGCTGACGTTCACTTCTCACCCGGTTCTCTTGTTCTCCTGTGGTGCCCAGTTCGTCGAGTAGTTAATGTGCACCGAGACGGCACTTTTACCGCCGGGGGGGTAATGCTACGTAGCTGACGTATCAGCAGTCAGAAGACGACAACGAGGAAGTGGTCTGTTGGTTGTGCGTGCTGCTTCCATCTTAGCCGACGCCATACGCATCAGTTTAAATATAGATTTTAAATAGACACGCCTCGTGTCATTTTCACGTAACAATATCAACCACATCTGTCTCGCCTCGACGAAAAATGACCCGAAACGTGTGTAAAAGCTTCAAACAAGTTGACTTACTGGAATACGAAAACGCTCTTAAAGAAACAGTACTTGTGTTTAAAAAAAGTTCTAAAAACATAAAAAAAAGAACTACCCATTACACTGTACACTAGACAAGTCTTCACGACGCCTATTAATGGAGAGCAGAGTGCAAAATGTTACAGAAACTTAACCTTCTTTCTAGCATTTTCCACCGGTACAGAAAGCTCCTGATCGGTTTTCTTGCAGAAAAAAAGAGAACATTCTCATCACCATGTACAATATATCACTACCCTAACCATCATGTTCTGATCATGTGCGGTATAACTCAAAAGGTGCAGTGGCAACCACTCCAAGTTTTCGAGCATAATCCAAAGGAGGTTACAAACTATGGAGTTTTTGGCAAATGTCTCTAGACAGCTCTGTCAATTGATGTTAATGTAGAAAGAAGGCCTCATAAGGGCTGATGTATGCAGAATTCTTGAAAACATCCAAGTGAGTGCACATTCGTGTGGTTTGGGTGCAACTGCCCCAGGGGTACTTGTGAGAGATGCTAGTTACTTATTTTAAGGTTCAGAAACAGGAACACTGTCATTGAGATAAATGTCTATTGCTGTGATATCAAGGAAATGTAACAAAATCTGGTCACTGGCAATACATGACCACTTATATTGGATCGTGTTGGTTCATAAGGGAAATAATATTAAAGAAAAAAAATCCTCTGCTTTCAAGGCAGCACGACAGTCGACAATTGATAGAATGTCAATATTATGCTAGTCTGAGTACCGAAAGTGCTGTCCGTCGCGTGCCTTTTGTGTTGCTGTTCTATTGTTGGCAGCTCCTTCAAACTGTGCGCTGGCCATTCGAGAGGTGTTATGGATTTTGGGCTGGATTGGCGCTTGCTTATGAACATTTTGGCTTCTATATTTGGGGTGGAATTGCTGGAAATAAGTGCAGAAAGGCACCGGGCGCGAGCTCCCGCTTTGCACGTGAGATCAAAACTTCTTGTCTGGCAAAGCATGATCATAATGCGTTAACGATGTCATCATTTTTAAATTGAATGTCATGGACTTCATTTTTGGCCGGGAGCTTTCTATCTTTGCCATGCAAAGCATGTCCCCACCCTTTGAAATGCGTCGGATTTCTTCGAAGGCCTGTCACGGTGAACGTTAATTGGTTTATATTTCAATAAAAAACAAATTATGAGATGCAAATAATTCACTTCACCATGGCAGACTTGAAACCTCGACTATTATAACATGGTATCAACTTGTTACATTCCTCCCGTAACTCTACTGGATTATTTTTGCTGGAGTTCACAACTACCTTTCAGTGTGTGGCTTGATCATCGTCTGAGATTACGTTGTCGGACAAACGACCATCTCTTCACTTATATTTATGCATGGTATAATATTTGAACATGGTTGCGCTATAGAGCTCATTTCACAGAAATTCTGATGTTGGTGTCGGTGTCTCTGGTTGTGAGTGAAAAAACGTTATCTTGTCCATGACCAGTTTCAAGCAGCCCCGCCGCGGTGGTCTAGTGGCTAAGGCTGCCGACCCGCAGGTCACGGGTTCGAATGCCGGCTGCGGCGGCTGCATTTCCGATGAAAAGGCAGAAATGTTGTAGGCCCGTGTGTTCAGATTTGGGTGCACGTTAAAGAACCCCAGGTAGTCTAAATTTCCGGAGCGCTCCACTACGGCGTCTCTCATAATCATATGGTGGTTTTGGGACGTTAAATCCCTCATATCAATCATCAACCAGTTTCAAGCAATGGCGTGGCTGTGTGGTGGAACACCTGTTTACAATGCAGGCAGTTTGGGTTCGGTTCACGCTCAAACTGAAGTTCTTTGTTACTTATTTTATTTATTGTTTGATTTTTCGGTCATGAACAATGCAATGAGAAAAGAAATGTTTGTCATTTTGGTTAGATTATAGCTTAACACTGCCTTATAACTAAACAATATTTAATGATGCTAGTGTTAAGACATGGGGAAACATACGGGGATGCTAGCGTTAAAGGGACGCTAAAGTGCAAAATGATATTTCGTGTATTGGTAAAGTACAATTTCGCGATCACGAAAACATCACTCTTAGTGCGACACGACGCTTAGTAAGCGAGAAAATGCGGGAAAAGAAAATGTGGGTGGCGATGTCACCTTCAGGTTCCCATACCAAACACCATGATGTAAAAATTTTTGAAGGCGTCTACTGCGTCTAATGTAGCTTCCAATTGATAAAAATGAACTACATTGTAATCTGCGGGTGTCATAGAGTTAGCATAGAAAGTTTTAGAAAATTTCGTCGAGCCAATGCACGAAAATACATTTTGAACATCACGTGAGGAGATTTTGGCATGAAATTTAAAAAGAAATCTTCAATCTTGATTTTTTTCCGCTAATAATGAACTTATTATAGTGAAACACATGGCGTTAGAGTTCTCGGAGTTCAGTTTGTCAATCTAAACCAAGTCATTGTCCCTCTTTAGTGTCCCTTTAAAGAAGCCCTCCAATACTTTTTCAGCCCCGCCGCGGTGGTCTAGTGGCTAAGGTACTCGGCTGCTGACCCACAGGTCGCGGGATCGAATCCCGGCTGCGGCGGCTGCATTTCCGATGGAGGCGGAAATGTTGTAGGCCCGTGTGCTCAGATTTGGGTGCACGTTAAAGAACCCCAGGTGGTCGAAATTCCCGGAGCCCTCCACTACGGCGTCTCTCATAATCATATAGTGGTTTTGGGACGTTAAACCCCACATATCAATCAATCAATCCAATACTTTTTCAGCATGGTCAGAAAGCGCAGCCGATTCATAGTCAGGTCCCCTGAGGACCTGCAGCTTCCTTGGTTGAGCATGTGATTTTCTTTTTTATATGTGTGGGTATGCGATTGGTAGCAAGTGGTATTGCAGTGTGGGCCTCTTACGATTTGCTGTATGTTCATCATAACAAGTGCTAAACACTCGCAGGTAATGATTACACTTCGTCTCAGTGGTAGAGTGTCCTAGCTAGTGCTTCCAGCTTACGGCACGGAAAGTACGGTAACACCGTGCCTGTTGAAAGAGTGCACATGCGTGAGCTTTAATGCACGGAAACACTTTTCGAAACGAATACCGTAGGCTTTTGCGAATAGTGAATTTTGGGTTTGAAGTTACTTCGAAGCGAATTGTGGTTTGGTTCTAAGTAATTTCAAATTGAATTTGAATTCTATATATCACATATTAAAAAGAAAAATGGACAAATTTGTGATTAACTAAAACCTGCAAAGTGTATTTAAAATATTCAAACAAGCCTTCTGCTAACACCATTTTATTTGGCTCAAAGGAAGTGGAAACAACTTCGAATAGTAGCAGGATTTGACTTTCGATAGAATGTAAGTGATAGCTTATAGAATGTTTTAAAGTTTACTGAACTTAAAGCGTATAAGCCAGTATAACAAGCTTTCAAACAGATGGAATGGATATGATCATAGGCGTGTGCACAAGGGGGGCAGGGAGGCAGATGGCCCCCCTGGTCACCTAGGAGGGTGGTGCATAGTCAGCCCCACACACTTACATAATAAAAAAGGGGCACTGCGTTGCACCTTTGCCTCCCCCCCCCCCCCCCCCACCCTGAGAGGAAACCCTGAGAATGAATATGCGTAGGATAAATTTATGTGAAGCTACTATGTTCATTTAACCTTAAAATGAGGCTTCGCGGCAGTGCAGCCTTCTCCTGGATAAGTGTTTTCAGGGCTCAATACCTCTACACTAGTGTCAGTGCTGTGAAACCATCTTTACAGAATGTTTCATGCCAACTTGTATACATTTGAATAGCTGTTTTCACGGCTTAGCAGTGCTCTGCTACAGTGAAACAACCTTCAGAAGTATTCAGAAGAATTAATATACACATGTTCGATATTTCGAGTACTACTTGGAAATTTTCAATAACTTAAATTCGAATGGAACCGAGTTCAAAAACTGCACTATCAGTTCAAATATTCAAAGCATTCGAATATTGGCACAAGCCTAGAATACAGTCTACTTTGACCACGTCTGTGTGCGCATCGTGAGAGAGGTAGACACTTGGCTGATTGTTATTAATCAGTCTTTTCGATATCATACAGTGCTCCACAAACTTATGTCTTCTTTCCATGACAATGTTAGGTCTACTCAACAATCGACCACATGCACACTATCAATCAGGTAATAGAGAAATGCTCAGAATATAACGAACCACTATACATAGCCTTCGTAGATTACGAGAAGGCGTTCAGTAGAAATATCAGCCGTCATGCAGACACTGCGGAATCAGGGCATCGATGAAGTATATATATACATCCTGGAAGAAATCTAGAGGGGACCAACTGCTACCATAGTGCTTCATAAAGAAAGTAACAGAATACCAATCAAGAAGGGTGTAAGGCAGGGGGACACAATCTCCCCAATGCTATTTACCGCGTGCTTACAGGAGGTTTTCAGAAGCCTAGAATGGGAACAGGGATAAGAGTTAATGGAAAGTACCTAAGTAACCTGCGCTTCGCCGATGACATTGCATTGCTGAGTAACTCGGGGAACGAATTGCAACTCATGATTACGGAGTTAGACAAGGAGAGCAGAAAGGTGGGTCTTCAAATGAATCTGCAGAAAACGAAAGTAACGTACAACAACCTTGGAAAAGAGCAGCGCTTCGAGATAGGTAATAGTGCACTTCAATTTGTAAAAGACTATGTCTACTTAGGACAGGTAATAACCGCGGAGCCGAACCATGAGATTGAAGTAACTAGAAGAATAAGAATGGGGTGGAGCATATTTGGCAAGCACTCTCAAAATATGACAGGTAGATTGCCACTATCCCTCAAGAGGAAGGTATATAACAGCTTTATCTTGCCGGCACTTAGCTACGGAGCAGAAACCTGGAGACTTACAAAGAGGGTTCAGCTTAAAGTGAGGACGACGCAGCGAGAAATGGAAAGAAAAATGGTAGGTGTAACCTTAAGAGACAAGAAGAGAGCAGAGTGTATTAGGGAACAAACGGGTGTTAAGGATATCATAGTTGAAATCAAGAAGAGAAAATGGACATGGGCCAGACATGTAGCGCGTAGACAGGATAACCGCTGGTCATTAAGGGTAACTCACTGGATTCCCAGAGAAGGCAAGCGAGTTAAGGGGAGACAGAAGGTTAGGTGGGCAGTTGAGATTAAGACGTTTGCGGGTATAAATTGGCAGCAGCAAGCACAGGACCGGGTTAACTGGCGGAACATGGGAGAGGCCTTTGTCCTGCAGTGGACGTAGTCAGGCTGATGATGATGATGTTCTTTGCCTTTCGCTTCATGTTAATGTGTGATGGCTTGTTGTCGAAGCAGTGCAGTTTCCGCATGCACAAGTGGTGTTTCTATGCCGCATACTGGTTTGATTGTGATAGCACCGACCAATTGGGATAATAAGCAATGCTGAAATGCAACTGTGATGATGGGTGGATGTGGTGCCTTAGTAGAGTGAGACAAAGGTGAACGGGAAATGGAATGCCTTTGCACGCTCACGGCTCAATTTGTAAACCTCTGCCTCGTGTTGGTGAAGCACAGTGGGGTAGTCTCTGCATGAACAGAAGTGTAGGTTACCAGATTACACGGGAGGGCACATCGTGCCGTCCCTGTCCTAAATTGACAATGTTGGACCTCTGAGCCTTTCTGCTGCGGCGCGGCTCACATCAAGCAAAACACGTCTTGCCAGTTGAAGGCTTTAATGGAACTAAAGAAAGAAAAAGACAAGGGTGAGCCGGCGCTGCCACGAGGCCAAGCGTCAGCTTGTGAGGAGGCTCAATCATGATGATGACTGCTATTCTGCTGCGAGGGATGAATAAAAGAAGTCACATCAGTCTCCCGCGCCGACAGATGACGCTAGGTGGCTTCCAATGGGTAAAGTAGCTGCACAGGACGCTTCACAACAGTGCCGTCGGGCAAGCGTGGAAAGGAAGTCCTCACGATACCGTCACGTCCACCGATCAGTTCTTCTATGCGAACCAAGGTCCACAGTTGCCTGGGACAATGTTTTTCTCCGAGTAGAACTACATTGCCTTCCTTCAATATGTGATTTCTTTTTGCTTGGTTGAATGTGTAATTCCCGAGTTTATTGAGGTACTCCTTTAATCAACAAGACCAGAAAGTTTGCAGATCTTCTTCTCTCTTGCTCTAAAGTTTCTTCAGTTGATCGTTGGTCGACTCGGTTTTTATTTTGAGGTCGTAAGGTGGTAGCGTTGTCAGTCTTCTTTCAACAAGAAAATCTGCTGGAGATAGGGGGCACGGCTCATCCATATCATAGTACACATATGTTAAAGGCCGAGAATTTATTACTGCTTCCACTTCCGTTAGTAATGTGACCAACTCTGTCTGATTTACCAAACGTCGACCAAGTATTTTCTTCAAGCAGTTCTTCACAGAACGTACGAGTCTCGTAAAATCCGCCCCATCAAGGAGCACTCGGGCAAATGAATTTCCACTGAATCTTCGAGGAAGAGAAATATGCAAGTACATCGGGATGCCGAATTGTTCGCCAGAGCTTCTCTAGATCTTTGGACGTTTTGATGAAGGTTCGGGCATTGACGCTGTACATTGTGTGACAGAGGCCTCGACGTGATACGAATCTCCGAAGTGCACAAAGGAAAGCCACCGTCGTCAAATCTTCAACAAGTTCCAAGTGAACAGCTCTTGCTACAGCACAAGTAAAAAGAGTGATGTAAGAGCGCTGGTGAAGATGTCCTTTGATGTAAAGTGGACTCGCAAAATCTACTCCACTTGCAAGAAACGGAGGCGTTTGTTTACAACGATCCTGGGGCATACAAGATGAAACTTGTTCAACTGGTTTACACTGTAGGCGTTGGCAGATGACACACCGTCGTATTGTTTTTTTCACCAGCTGTCGTAATTGTGGAATCCAGTATTGTTCCCTTATTTGAGTCAGTGTGTCTCGTATTCCTCCGTGGAAGACTTTTTTGTGAGCATGATTGGTGATTAAAGTAACGAGGTGACAGTCTTTCGGTAGGAGGATCGGATGGCAAGAATCGTATGAGTCGTCCGTAATCTGAACTTTTCCTTGTACCCGAAGCAGCCCGTTGTTGTCGAGGAACAATCTTAATTGTCCAACTGGACTTCGGAAAGGAATCGGATTCTCGTTTGCGACGCAGTTGGCTTCATTACCAAAGGGAGCTCTCTGTTCTACGCGAATCAAGTAGCACTCCGCCTGTTGAATTTCTTCAGCAGACAGCTCCTCGAATATATCACTTTCCTTCCTCAACTTTTTAACATAACGGAATACCCATGCCGCTACTCTTATAAGTTTTGTGAGGCTGCTGAATCGTTTGTTATCAATCAGCGTTGGCATCGATGTTCTCGTGTTAACAGCGTGGATATTGATTTCTGGCCCCGTCTCGGCTGCCTCGAGTTTTCTGTTTTCGAGGTCAAGGTTTTCCCTGAATTCAGGCCAAAATGTATGAGACATGGCAAGCCATCCGGGTCCATACCACCACAACTGTGATTTGCTCAGTTTGTGTACAGTCAAGCCTCGAGTGAGTAAATCTGCAGGGTTTTCTTTTCCGGGACAAAATCGCCATCGAGAATATTCTGTCAAATTTCTGATTTCCTGCGTCCTGTTCCGTACAAATGCCTTTCAAGAAACGGGGTCCTTGTAAATCCAGCAAAGGGTAATCTGGGAATCTGACCAAAATGTTACTTCACCAATGCCCAGGTCGCAGTTCTTGATGATGTAGGCATATAAGTGGGCAAGTAAAGCTGACATTAATTCCAGCCTCGCCAAGGTAACCGTCTTTAACGGTACAACTCTTCTCTTTGCCATTAATAGTATAGTGTGGACGGTACCACTTGAATCGACGGTACGAAGGTAGGCTACAGCACCGTATGCTGACTCACTCGCGTCGGAAAAGATGTGCAGTTCTGCCTTTTGATAAGCGCCTTCGCTGCCCGCTGCGAGGAACCTGGGAATGCTGATCTCATGTAGCATGGCTACCTCCTTGCTCCATTTTTTCCAGACAGCTGACAGCTTCATTGGCATGGTGTCATCCCAACCGAGGTTTTCCCTCCAGGATCTTGTAGAAAGATCTTCACCCTTACTATAAAGGGTGACAGAAACCCCAAAGGGTCGTAGATCCTTGCAACAGCTTGGAGCACAAAGCGTTTGGTGATTCGATGCTCCTCCATAAACTGTAGAATATCCTGGGGCCTAAACGAAAAGGGATCCGTCTGTTTGTTCCAATAAAGTCCCAGGACTTTCAGAGGTCCAGAAAGTGAGCAAAGTGATTTTTAGGAAGAAGTGATTCCTTGTATGAAGACGGCAGATACAACGGGGTCGTTGCTGGCCCATTTACGAATGTTCATTGAAGCATCTTTGAAGATTTCAATTCTCTTTATGCATTTGAATAGCTTGTTCAATGGTGTCAGCACCAATAAGAAGATCATCCATATATATGGAGTCTTGCAATAGCCGGGCTGTCGAAGGAAAGCGATTTTCTTCGGACCTGAAGTGGTGCTTTAAGGTTGCAGTCAAAAGGAAAGGACTTGAAGTAGCTCCAAAGGGCACTCTCGTCATTCTCCAAACTTCTGTTTCCGGCAGTGCGCTGTTCACTTGAGGTGAAGTCTTGAACCACAAGAAGCGAAGTGCATCTCTGTCGTGTTCTTGCAGGCCAATTTGAAGGAACGCCTTCTCAACATCAGCATTCATTGCTATCTTGTAGCGTCGGAAACGAAGCACTAGCGTCACTACGTCGGGATTTAGATTTGGGCCGGCTTCTAGATTGTCGTTTAAGGACTTCATCCTGGATTCGTGAGACGAAGCGTCGAACACGATGCGTACCATCGTAGTAGATCGGTCCTCTCGTATGACGGCTCGGTGTGGCATATAATACCGGGGTCCAATTGGTTGGTCTTCTTTTGAAGGTACTTTTTCAGCATATCCCTCTTCGAGGTACATTCGAATAGTTGCTTCGTATTGTTTTAAGAGCTCACTGTCTTTGTTAAGCTTCTTCATCAAACTGTGCAGACGTTTGAGTGCAACTGCGTAGTTTTCACCCAGATCAACCCTTTCCTTCCACGGTAATGCCACTTCATATCGATTGTTTTTCTTACTGATGTTGTTCTCAAAATTTGCCAGCACCGATTCAGCGACCGTCGTTTCTTCATTTTTGGCCTGGATACCGGTGCTTTCTATATTCCAGGAACGAGTCAAAAGTTTCGAGATATCTTGCTCGGTCACTGCGGATCGTAGGACTGCAATACTGGCACTCTGTGTAACATCGGCTGCAGTAGACAATGGTCCTTGCACAGTCCATCCGAGTTTCGTCTTGACAGCTTTCAACTTTTTGAACACAGGCTTCACAGTACCCGTTACTATATCCCAATAATAGTCTGATCCAATAAGGACCGCAATTTGTTTGTCTTCTACTCCTTGTAAAGAGATAGCTCGCGTATCCAAGTATTTCTTGGATACGCGAGCTATTTCTTGGAAAGAGATAGCTCGCGTATTTCTCTTATAACGTTTTCTTCTGGTACCGGAATGCATTCAGTGCATATCGTGTCCACCACCAGTGCCTCTATTAAAATCGGAAGCTTCTGGTTCGTAGGGAGGATCGATACACGTACCTTCTTCATGGTTTTCCGTATGTTATCACCCCCGAACACACCGATGGCTAACGTTTCCTCTTCTATTAATTCGCATCCAAGTCTTCCATAAGCTTTGAATGTAATGAAGCTTCGCTGACTTCCGCCATCAAAAAGGACTCGGTAGCGACCGGATGATTTGGTGCCCAATACGGGGGCTGTCAGACTCTGGAGCAGTATGACTGACCTTGCCTGCTTGGACACCAGATTGACCGATGCAGATATCGCCTTCTTGTCGTTTTCGATGTCATCGGATGCGCAAACAGATGTTGCATGCCTTCTCGCGCACTTGCCGCATTTTAAGCGGCTTCTGCAATATTTTGCCATGTGGTCCTGCTTCAGGCAACGAAAGCATCGTCCAGCTTTGATGAGCATCTCCCTTTTGTTTGAGAAGTTGATATTCTTCGTATCACAGATTTTAGCAGAATGCTTTTCAGACCTGCAGAACAGGCATTGTTGTGGACTTTTTGTTGAGCTTTGTAGAGCAGCTGTCGTGGAAACGTCACGTGGATGACTGTGTTTTAGTCCTCCCTTATCTGGGGCTCGACGAGTTTCTGTTACGCCTTGTTCAGCAACAGCTTCCCGACAAGTGAGTTGAAGTTGGAAGAATTCCAAAAGCATTCGAAGATCGTTATCTTCTGGAATCGTTACACGGTTTGAATTGCCTTGCGTATTCGAAGAGGATGCAGCCGACGAGGATGCCTTGCGGATCTCGTGAAAACCCAGCACTATGTCCGTCGCTAGAACTCTTAGCAGGATTTCCCGAAGCATGGAGCAATAAGTTGTCGAGTTTGTGCCAAGCGCCTTGAGGCTTCGAATATGAACCTGTATCTTGTGGTAAAGTTGCCTCAGCTTACGAACGTCTGCTGCTGACGACACCGGCTTTAGATCCACCAAACCTTGCAAATGGTCGTGCACTATGATCTGTTCATCTCCAAAACTCTTCTTTAAAATTTCAATAGCGTCTTTATAGCACTCTTCAGTAGCTTGTAATCCCGATATCGCCAACGCGGCCGCTCTGGTAACCAAACTGTTCAAGTAGTTGAACTTGTCAGCTGCGCTTAACTCGCTGTTGTTGTGGACTGCTGATGTAAACTGCGTCCAAAATCTCGGCCATAGCCTGCGGTTACCATCAAATTTTACGAGTTCTAGTTGGGGAAGCTTGCTTTTGCCAGATAATAACGGGTGAACGTTCGTAAGTAGTGGGGCTGGAGGAGCCAGACATTCATTCAGCTTGACTCGTAGATTCGCTGTGAGAGTAACAACCTTGTCGCGGTATTTTCCAGCGTCTAACGTCTCGCTGACCAACAGGTCGTCTGGCGTCTCCTCAAAAATTGCCTCATCCACTTTCTCTATCTGACCATAAAATGAGCTTATTCTGTCGAGGAATACACTTACTGCTGCTGCCGTGACTGCTTGATTTCCTCGCAAGTGGTCTTCCGCCTCGGACAACAGGACATCCAGCTGGGACCGCAGGCTGTGGCGTCGTCTAAGATGTCGTTCCATTCTGCCGCCCGCAGTCGTTGTATCTCGCCAAGATCGCAGGCGCCGTCTTCCGAGGTGTCGCGGCTCCTAACGTCGATGATGTTGGCGTCGTCAAAGGTCCCGGGTTTTCGGCACCATGTGTTGGACCTCTGAGCCTTTCTGCTGCGGCGGGGCTCACATCAAGCAAAACACGCCTTGCCAGTTGAAGGCTTTAATGGAACTAAAGAAAGAAAAAGACAAGAGTGAGCTGGCGCTGCCACGAGGCCAAGCATCAGCTCGTGAGGAGGCTCAATAATGATGATGACTGCTATTCTGCTGCGAAAGATGAATAAAGGAAGTCACAACAGACAACACCTTGAAAAAGTGCATATTGAATACCAGTGTTTAATATGTGTTTGTTGGTGCCATCTTTCCCAGGATGTACGATACGCTGTGTTCACGTATATGTTGAGAACAACTTCAGCTTCTACTACAGTGGAATCATATGATAATGAGCATTAGCCGTCATGACGGTGATGTGCTACTAGGCATTAACGTGGATGCATCTATGCAAAACAATGCTATAGCGGCCACACACCAGTAGACATTGTACAAGCTCTTATATTAATACACCATAAACAATCAATTACATCGGTGACATCACATTTCACTTGCATGCTTGCATGCCATACTGATTTTTATGACAGGGGGATGAGCCATGCTTTTTTTTGTAGTTCTGTTTTGAAAAACGCTTGACATACAGAGCCGATTTTGGCTGACTTATTCACACTGGCTCGACATACACCTGAGCCAGCATATCTTTGGAAGACACAGACCACTACAATAATTTTTATGAATATTTGGTGTCACAGATTAGTGTATAAGTTTGCCAGTATCAGACAAGAGGTCTGAATTGTCAGTTTTACCAAATTAATATGGGTGGAATGAACGAGCTTTTAGCAAGCCAAATGAGGAGGCCATCCATTACCAACAGAATCAAGCTGTGGAGTCTGATACAAAAGTAGAAAGGAAGCTCTTAAATCGTGCAGCAAATCCCTGTATTATCACCTTGCTCTAGGCAGTGTAGGTGCATGTAAAAGGGCTTTCAGGCGAAGCTTTTAGGGGCGATGCTGCTTTAGCTAGGGCTTTGTCTCCCGTTGGTGCTGTATCCGCTAGTTCTCGTAGCTCTCTCTAGAGGTGCAGCTGTGCTCTATACGGGCATTTCAACTGTGCTCACTAAATGGCACCCCGCCGCTCAAGATGGTGCACTCTCGGCACTAGCCTTTGTTGTGAACACCAAAGAAGACAAGGCGGTAGAGAGGAGGGCTCGCAAAGTAGCTGCAGCGCGAGCTTGCGGTCAAGACCCTGTGGTGAGAGTTCGCGAAACGAAAGTGGCGCAGGCTCGTTGACAAGTGGCCCGTAGCTGAGGGCCCGCGAGGCCATAGCGAGGTGTCAGCGCCGGCAGCAAGCGCAAGCCACCACCGATCCAGAGGCGCCAAGGGCTCGCACAGCCAAAGGGGAACAGCCACAAATAGAAGTGTACTCGAAGCTGAGAGCCCGCAAAGCCAAAGCGAGACTGAAGCGGCGACAAGTGGGCCGGTGTTTCTGTGTCACGTCTTTGTATGATGATCAAATGGGCAAAATGTGCAGAGGATTCACGGTTAGCCTGATTACCTCCAGAGCTTCACTCGCTCATCATCATTTAGTTTGTGGATATGCGGTGATTTTTTGTTTGAAGTGGACGAGGATGCATAATTAAAGGCTTGTAAAAGTAGACATGCTTTGTGCAAAGAGGCCTGCCAATTTACACTTCACTAGAAGCACTGCATGACTAAGGGATTGTGGCTTCTTTGCACAACCTCAAAATTAATTCTTATTGCCGCATATCACAGCATGTTTTCTCTTGGGCTACATGTTGAGAGTTTTGACTATTCTCGTGTGCTTGACTGCTACATGAAGACTGTTAATAAGAAAAATTGTGCAAAGAAAGCCCCGCAGCTTTTTCACATTTGCTTCATAGCGTGTATTATAATTCATTCATGATAATATAAGCCCGAAGGTTGTCGCCTTTCTCTGCTCTCAAATTATTGTACTTCGTATACACCTTGAATGCTTTGATGACAGGATTTTATTAAGAAGGGCCGTAAATGGCATCGTCTTAGTGCAGGGATAATGGCTTGTTGATAATTGTTGAAAAATAATAGTGTTTCCACAGGTTATTTGAACTACTATTTCTTTTTGTCATTACTTTTGGTTTTGGAAGCCTCTTGATTGGTGGAGGTACCAAACACAAATATTTAGGGGTCTTAATTCGCATCTATTATAGGATTATCACATAAAAACATTGATTCATTGGTAAATGTTAAGGGTCTCTTGGAAGTCTAATGTGAAGAATACAGGCCTCTAGCTTCATGATTTGTTGGAATTTGTCATTATTTGGGCTGCATACGGGTTATACCTAAACAAAGATGCCTCACAAAGAAAAACATCCAAGATTGAAGAGTTTTTTTATATTTAATGCTATATGCAATAACCATGCCAATTACGTCAAATAATCAAATTCATCTGGTTAATCTTTTTACTTGTCTTTGTAAACGAATATGCTGGGAATTTCGCCGTTGCCTTGTAATTGATTCACTTGTAAAGTACCATGTTTGGTGAGAACCACTGCTTTTTATCGGTTTTGTTTTTTCAATCAGCAGCTGCGAAGCTGGAGCATTTGCCGCTACTTTTTATGGCTCTTTAATTGAATGTACGAGAACTTTTCATGGTAGTGATAGTTTAAAATAATCATACCGACAAATGTAACAGCATGTAAAACTGCGAAGGATGACACAGATAGAGTGTAAAGAACGCTGACTTCCAACTGTTTTATTCTGCTGACATTACCAGGTATAAATACATGCGCAGAACCAGCAGGTAAAGGAAAAAAAACTAAACCAAAGGAATAACGCTATCGGCAGGTAATGCACTGGGTGATCGCGACAGGCCTTACCCCCGTATTCAGAAACGCTGCTTCAATTGAACTTTACTTGCCCTCGACTTCAATGCAGCACAAACGCGTTTCAAACTCGTTTTCTTTAGGTGGTGCCAAGGCAGCACAAATGCACAGATGCGTTTCAAACGCGCCGCATTGAAGGCGGTTGCAAGTCAAGTTCAAGTCAAGAAGCGTTTCTGAATATGGGGGTTAATCACCAAGTTCTTAAAAACCTTAGTTCATCTTTGGTCATTGCAAGCGATGGCATGCTGAGACGTCCCTCTCCCGTGTAAAAACATTGTTTCCATAGCTTGACAACGCCGTGAACACCCACAACAAACAAACATCGTGGCGATATTGCATTTGCATAGAAAGAAGTCGTTCAGGATGTTTCACATGGTGGAAAGCAGTAACACAGTATGAGCTGAAAAATACAAGCAGATGCAACAATAAGTAGTGAAGAAAGTAGATTATAATACGTGATTTATGCTGCAGATACAATATGAATGAAAACATATTGCAATATTAGATACAGTGTAATTAGAGCACATGGTCATCTTGTTATAATTATATAACATAACGAAATTGGAATAATATTTTAGTTAAACAAGAAACAATGCAAATATGTAGTGATGTGTGGAAGCAGCACAGAGATTGGGCGAGAAGAGGTAGTAATCGTAAGCGTCTTGGTAAAGAAAATGGTCAAGAATAGCCTTTTTAATAGTGTTCTCTAGAACCACGTTCTTTCTGCATAAAATATTTAGAAGTTGGGGCAATTAATTTTCTTATAATTGCCAGCCATAGTGTTCTAAAAAATTCATTCATCATTATGTATTGAAAAACTTGGAGGATGCTTGAGCTTTGCCTTCAAGAGTAAAATGCGATAGTGCCATTGGACGCTGTTCTCATTGCTTTCTCAACTGCTAGCCTGGCTTTGCCACTCGGCGAACGCCTAAGCCAAGTGACGCAAGAAAAGGAACGTCTGTGCGCACAAGATTGGCTCTTTCACGCTAATATTCCGTGCAGGGAATTTTCGTCTGTCATTTTGAGCCAAAGGAAATCTTCGTGATATTGCAGGGAATTTCAGGAATGGTTAAATTCTCCTATGACGACCGATAATTAGCGGTCACAGTGCGCCTTCATCTGCTGTAATCGGTCCTGACGCATGGACCACGCAAGCGTGGCCTTTGTGATTTGTTTCTGATATTTACGCGGTGTGATTTCTAGCTCACTAGTGGTGTTGAATGTGCAGTGTACTAACTGTGTATGAATGAATAAAGTCATGCTTTTGTTGTGTGGTAGTGGAGGGGCTACTCGTGATTTCAAAAGTTGCCGGTACGTCAGACACTTGTAACTATAGTATGTGTGTGTGTGGATGGGGGCGAAAATTAGTATTGTTGTGCAGGGAAATATGCTGGAAATTTCGTGAATGTCTGAAAGAAAAAAATTCCCGAAATAGGAAATTTTCGTGTCTCTAAATGGCAATTTTTCCGGCGTATCACGAAACATCACTGCCCTTTCAAACTAGCCTAAAATTTATATTGTAAATACAGTTTTGAAGTGCCCACTATGACATAGTTATTAGTTTTTGCGAGTTTTTAAAGTGACCGCTACGGCTGCACGTTTATAATGATAATTGATTGTGCCTGTGTGTTTTGCAATTTGTGGGCATGTAAACAAACCATTCATTACAATATTCACATCTTTTGACACCCAGTGAGATTCCATGCTTCTGCCACAAAACATTGCATGTGTTTATAACAATCTTCACACTACATTCGAGTGCAGGTGTTGGTGCTTGGTAGAACACCTGCTTGCCATGCATAGGTCTTGGGTTCGATTCCCACACAAACGAAAAGTTTTTAATTTCATTATTTGCATCTGTCTCAAATTTTCAATTGCAAACAATGCTTTGTTTTCGCCTACAACTAATGGCATTGACACTGCAATTTCTGAGAAGTGAGCTGTTTAACATTTTGCCCAATACCTGATGGCCTGTTTGCCCTATTTGTGGACGACCCTGTGCCTTGTGGTGCTGAGGTCTATTGGGGTGACTCTTAATGTCACCTTTTGACATTTTCATAAAAGTCATGTACAGTCAACCAAACAAAAAACGAGCTTGTTGAGCCATTTGTTTATGAGGATTTTCATTTGGTCACATTTGCAGATCCACTGGTACAGAGAAGGAGGAGTTGATCCGAAGTTTCGAAACCTCATTTATGCTAATACTGTGATTATACACCTGTTCTGCATATCTGCCATCACTTATTTTGTTCATGGTTGTTAGAGGGTGTTTTAGAATGTGCTTGGGTAGGCAGCACACTGCTCGGTGGCTTATCTTTGAGATGCTGTTGAAGGCAGACTTCCCGCTCTGTTTTGAAAGATGAAGTCAGGATGGGCCTTCATCCAAGTGGTTATATTCAGCCTTGTATATGATCTGTTAACTCAGCTAAGAGACCCTTATTTACTACAGAAAAGTTATTAAGCTGCAGTTCATTAGTAGGCACGTCGTCACACAGCACTTGTCATTAGAGCTAATTGTTTTTTTTTCTGAACTCTTTGTCAATGTAACACGGTACGAGTATGATCTGGAATCGCCACATGTCGAAGTATCATTCACACTTGCAAGCACAACCGTGAGGCCATTGTGTATTTCTCGTTTCTGGTTTTTTGAAACATGAGAAGCATTTCTTTGAATGATAAAATCCCATTGTTTTTCAATTGCTTAGACCATGCTTATATACTAATTATAATAGTGTGCAACTGCACTGTATACTAATGGTGCCTTATTTACGCATTTGATATGAAATACAGGAACAGCCAGGTGGAGAGGGAAGAAAATGTTTGCACAAAAACGACTTGCATGTGCCTTACACCTAACAGTGTGATTAGTGATATGCTGTTATTTGTTGAAGCAAGCATAGGTCTCAAGTAAATCTTGCACTCTGTGCGGATGTTTGCCACTGCATTCTGGGAGCGCTAGCCTTTGCCTCGCGAAGCACTACATTCCCGGCATCCTATACGATGCTCTTTACTTTTATCCTCATTGTCATTGCACAAAAGTGTCATTGCGCTAGTACTTGTAGAAGGAACAAGTTTCTGTACTTCCTACAGTTTCCTCTTTTTTTTTGGTAGCTACCCTCTCACGGTCATTCAAGTGAGAAATTTCTTGAAATTTCAATTTTTCACTGAGAATCTAGTTTTGATTTGGGGAATTAAAGATGTTTAGGAATATCTTATCTGAAGTGTTTTGAGTGATTCATTGTTGTGTCTTATATTATTTGAAAGAAACAGTAAGACCTTTAAAGGGACACTAAAGGCAACTGTTTAGTCAACGTTGATTGTTGAAATAAAGGTTCAGAAACCTCGTAGTGTTAGTTTTGTGCTAAGGAAGTGCTTATATTGAAATAAAATCGCGTTGTGGTCCACATAGGGTTAGCGTGCTTCAAATTACCCTCCTCAAGCAGAACGTCTCATGTCACTGTTGCCGTGCACAACAATGCCTGGCTTTACTGGGCAGCGCAGCCGCCTACACTAGTAGCAACAGAACGAAAGCAGTGGGAGCAACACCGCCAACAATGGCCATTGAAGAATTTCCTGCCGTTGGCTTCGAGATGCAAGACGTGCTTGGTTCAACTGGGCCCTGCTAGATGGCGCGACCTGTCCAGTTTAACCAGGCGAAAATTGAACTTTTGAACCATTTGCGTTAATTCTCATATTAACGTCCGACGGTTATTTTTTCCATAAATGAAGCAGGAACGAACAAGCAGCATTTTATTATCTCTCTTGATTCATGGAAGGTTCTTTATTTAGTGCAGCCAGTTCAATTATTATTGATTAATTGTAGGCTGTAACTCTGACGTCATCAGGATCATTTTGAGAATGTTCCACTATGGCGCATGTATTCTTGTGCATTTACCTAGATTTCTCAGTGAATAAGACACTGCTTTTGAGAATATTTATTGTTTTAGATGTTGTCATACATTGAGATTTTAGTCTCACGTAAATAATTATTTGACTTTAGTGTCCCTTTAAGCATTAATACTTTGGGCACATTCTAAATTTATGCAAACTTATGTCTGCAAGTTGTTCTTCAAGATCTTGTGAATGATACTTTTTATGGTATTTGATGTATTTGCCAGTAAATGGACACCTAAACAGTTGTCTGAGTTCAAAGGAATTCCTACACGAATCAAATTTTCACCAGTGATGGGTGCTGATCGTTGTCTAAAGTGGGCTTTGTTACAGACTTCTGAACAACCTTCCAGAAAGAAGCCTGTTCTGACAAATAGTTAGTATCAATCTCTTTTATTATGTTAGAAAGTTTCAACTGCAGGCTTGTCGAGATCCACACGAGACTTGATGGCAATCATATTGTTACGTTTAGAAATGTGTTTATTACGCTGTGGCGTACTGGTAGACTTAAAGGGGTCGTGCACCGGAGGCCTATCACGCTAGCCGAACGTATCACGCTAGCCGAACATCCTCTTCTCTAATCTGCCTGTTCCCCGCTACCCAGAGGCTCATACCCAAATCGCATATGCATAACATTTCCCTCCGCACAGACGAAGCCCACTGGGCAAGTTAAAGAGTCTTTCTGGGAATATAGCGCTTCAAACGTGCTATATGGACAAGTTCAGTCTTTGCAGATCGTTGGCCATTTGAATGAAGATGTGCTACGCAGTAAGTTACATCGCTTATGCAGTCTAGAACAACATAAGGTCCCGCATAGTGTGCCAGCAATTTTTCACACAACCCACGTTTCCTATTTGGCGTACACAGCAACAGGTGGTCTCCGCGATTATACGTCACGTGTCGACGTTGACGGTCAAAACACGTCTTCGAGTGATCGTAGCCGGTCGTAGCATAGTTCTTTTTGTACACAAGCCCGTCGCTCATGCAGAAGCGAGTCGCCGATGGTCTTGACTCGGTAGGAAGGAGCTCCTGTATGGTGCGGTCGCTTTGCTGCTCAATCTTAAAGACGTTGGTATCAGGAAATGGCAGGTCCAATGGCGCGATTTAGGTGTCGAAGTTGCCCGCGTCGCAGTTTGTCGATGGAAGCGGTAGTCCCGAAAATGATCTGCATCAGCGTGACGACGACCACTTTTATAGGAAACCGTAAAGTCGTATTCCTGCTGACGGAGTGCCCAGCGCGCTGGTCGACCAGATGAGTCACGCAGATTGACCAACCAGCAGAGCGAGTGACGATCTCTCATGATGGTAAAGGTGCGTCCGTACAGGTAGGACCGGAAGCGCTGCATTGCGAAGACTACTGCGAGGCATTCTTGCTCTGTGACAGTATAGTTACGCTAGGACTTGCTTAGCGAGCGACTTGCATACGCAACGACATGTTCTTTAGTATCCAAGCGTTGAACCAACACGGCGCCTACACCGATACCGCTAGCGTCTTTGTGAAGTTCTGTGGGAGCCAGAGGATCGAAGTGTCGAAGAATCGGATGGGATGTAAAAAGGAACTTCAACTCAGAAAAAGCGGACGTACATTCTGGAGTTTAGTCAAATGGCGCGTTTCTGAAGCAGGCACGTGAGTGGGTGCGCGATATTGGCAAATCCAAGGATGAATCGACGGAAGTATGAGCAGAGGTCCAAAAAGCTGCGTAGTTCTTTCGCCGAGTGAGGTTGCTTCAACGCCTCCACTGCAGCCATTTTCACGGGATCCGGCCGTATGCCTTCTTTGTTCACCAAGTGTCCAAGGACGAGTGTTTGGGGCTCTCCGAAACGACATTTCTTTGAGTTGAGCACCAAGGGTGCTTTGCTTAGGCAGTTCAGCACGAGGTCGAGGCATGTGTTGTGCTCACAGAAAGTGCGCCCAAAAATCACAACACCGTCCAGATAACACATGCATACTTCCCACTTCAAACCACGCAGAATGTTGTCCATGAAGGGCTCAAAAGTTGCAGGCGCATTGCATAGTCCGAATGGCATCACATTGAATTAAAAAAGTCTATCGGGTGTAACAAATACCGTTTTCTCTTTATCTTCCTCGTGCATTTAATCTGCCAATGCCCTGACCTCAAATCAACAGACGAAAAGTAGAAGGCTGATGAAAGACAGTCTATAGCATGATCAATACGTGGTAGTGGGTACACGTTCTTCTTTGTGATGGTGTTGAGACGGCGGTAGTCAACGCAAAATCGCCATGTTCCATCTTTCTTCTTGACCAATATTACGGGAGCGGCCCACGGACTGCATGCTTCCTGAATCACATTCTTCTTTAGCGAACGGCGCCGGGTAGTAGGATGAACAGGTAGGTGGATGATGGATGGTGTCGTCGACCAGTGTCTTGTCGCTGTAGCTCTTCGCGCACTATTGCCCTGATAGTAGCGGCAAGGTTGGCAGGCGGGCTTACGACGACGCTGGCGACCGTTGTTAAATTTGCCAGCCTACCAAATTTGGGGACAATACGACAGGTCTTCAGCTTCTCGAAAGTACGGCAGTGACGTTGGACGGCGGAGACGGAAGTGAGGTCTTCCCTGTCTATCAAAAAATTGTAGACGTCCTCTGCTATACCCATTAGAAGCTGTCCGACCATGTGCTCTTCAGACATATACGGGTCTATGATCTTGCAGAGCATCAGAACCTCTTCTATGTAGGTGGTACACGTTTCTCCAGGAGTCTGAGCTCTTTGATCCAACGTGTGCTCCACGCTTTTCTTTTTCGAATCAAAGTTGCCGAAGCATTTTTTGAGTTCTTTGGCGAAACGATCCCACGTTGTTGAGGAATAATCGTGGTTTTCGTACCACATCAAGGCGGTTTCCGTGTGAAACAGCACGACATTTCCCAGTTGGTCGGTGGTATCCCGGCCGTTGTACCAGCTCACCCTTTTGTAATGTGTCAGCCACGCATCCACATCTTCCCCTGCTTTCCCGCGAACGGGCGGGGTTCCATATAGCGATACCGAGGTGCAGCCGGCACTGACCTTTGCGTGGTTGAGAAGCCGTGACATTCCCTCTCGGCCATGACGGTTGTTGTTGGTGGCAGACCAGCAAGACGCGGCTCCGGCGAAGTTCAAACAGCTGTGGCTCCGTGGTTCGTCGACGTGCTGTACCCGGCACCTCCACCACTGTTACGTTTAGAAATGTGTTTATTACGCTGTGGCGTACTGGTAGACTTGAAGGGGTCTTGCACAGGAAGCCTATCTCGCTAGCCGAACATCCTCTTTTCTAATCTGCCTGTTCCCCGCTATCCTGAGGCTCATACCCAAATCACATATGCATAACAATATGTTCTAACAAGAGCTGCATTACGATTTGTACAGCAAGTGCAATAAGGTTTCATCAAAAGCCTGTCCTTACTCTTCAGATGGTTGCAGGTGATTGAGCAGCCATGAGCAATGAGCAGCCATGAGTTGTGATAAGCCCACTGCCTATCGAAACTGTTCCTAGCATGTTGCGATGTACAGTCACTCACATTACTTATGAGACAAACCTTGTGCATGATTTTTCGCTATACCTAGTGCTCCACGAATGTAAGTGAACAATTACAGAATGCTGATTCCTCAGTGTATGTTACTTTTTGTTACTTTTGCTTGCAACCATATCTTAAAACGGCACAGATACACCAAACACACGTGCAAGTATACACCACACTTTCAGGGCAATAGGTTCAATGGATAGTTGCCTTGTTGCTATTGGCACGCTATCCCTGGAAGTATGATGCATGATATTCAAGTGACTTGGGTAAACATTTTGTTGTGGGCAACATCCAGGAACCCGTGGAGACCTGCATAACTATTTTAATGAGTTTTGTTGGCTGAGTGCTATGATTAGAAAACATGAATCTGAGCATGTATGGGTGCTGTCTCTACATGTATATTTTTGTACTTTATCTACAAAGTGCAAGGGTACTTCCTGAACAAGAAAGCAGCTACTAGGTGACCACTGTTTAGTGATTGTCAGGCATATTACGATGTTAGTGGAATGTTTAATCTGACAATAATGCAAGTAAGCAGCAAACACGTGTTCCAGTTGATGAATTCGCACTTGCGCGGTCAATTGCTATCTTCCTGGTCAGTTCATTTGATAGAGTGACCGCCCGGAAAGGCGTTGGTCCCGGGTTTGTACCCCGAACCAGGACGAATTTTTCGGAAAGAAGCTTTTGTTTCTGAGAAATCCGCAAGGATTTTTTTGTGGCTTCGTGCTACAAACGGGTGTTCGTCTATTTTTCCTTTCTTAATCTGATGCTGGTCGCTCACTAGTACGCATCTTCATCTATGCCCTAAATTCTTGACTACATTAGCGACCGCAACTAGAATTCGTACTTGGCTCAAGAGATTGGGCAGAAGACAAGGGGAATATGGGCAGCTTGAAGGGCTGGAAACTGTTCTTGAACAGGGAATATAACTGGAGCTAACATTTCGGGTAGGTCCTATCATTGTCATGGTACCCAGTACAAGGCAGTTTGCATGTCGTAGTGCAGTGATGCTGCCATGTGGGCAAATGGAAAGCTTGCAATCAATAAATAGCTACAAAAAAACTGAAACCTAAAAATGCACAATGGAGCTTGCTAGTTGAGAGCTATTTGCTTTTTTGTTTAGGTACCAAGCTTATTTCTAATCAGGGAACCACATGGTGTAAATTGCATATCACTGTGGGCCCGAATGAAGATTTTCTGAAATTTGTGATTTCTCTGCACAATATTGCGGGGAAGAAAATGCAGACAGGACATGACAAAATTTTGGAAGGCGCACGAAAATATATATTGAGTTGCAGAGAGACTTGAGGGATCTCGCCACTTAATTTTCCAGGATCCAAGCAGAGCGGTGATGGCTGCGTGCGTCCTAGCCACCAGGCACGAGGACACGTTCTAATCTAGCACGCGCCTCGAGTTCCGAGCATGAGCAGCGATAGAGGCGCAGCGCGGTGACTAATGAGTGATGATAATGATGATGAAGGCGTTACAGCCCTCCCCCCTCTAGCGTTTGCGTAATTTGAAAGGTATATACAAAAGAAAGAGAGGGAAAGAAACTACAATATATTAATTGCCACCTCTTTCTAGTAGTGGGTCGTATGCCAAGGTGAAGGCTCACACCACAGAGAAGAAAGAAGTGCACGTGGGCCCTCGCTCTGGCAAACAAGCCCAACCGACGCGCTTGGTTAGAGCCCTGTTGCTGAGACGTCAGTAAACCTTGTCGACACCCCCTGGAGTGACGTGACAATTGGTGGAGGTGCGGGGTAGGCCCCTCACGGATGTTTCAGACCCCTCCTGGAAGCGGCACCACAAGCCCAGTGCGAGTCAACACTCCCGTTCATCGGACAAGCCGCAGGATCAGGGGATTGCCTCCCGAAGCTGACCCTACAGTTCACACCAGTATGATGAGCACGTCCGTTCAAACCACTCTAACAGGTACGGAAAACCCCCCGGTGACTCGGTACACCCTCGAAAGTCCACAGGTTCCGACACCGTTTCATGGCACCGAGCTCGAAGACGTCGAGGACTGGTTGGTCGACTTCGAGCGCGTGGCTGCTTTGAACAACTGGAACGACGCGGCCAAACTACGACGTGTGTACTTCTATTTGGAGGATGGAGCACGTACCTGGTACATGAATCACGAGGAACAGATGACATCGTGGCCCGAATTCCGCCGCCGGCTGTTGGATACTTACAGAAGTGCTGATCGCCACGAACGAGCGGAACGAGCGATCCAGGCCCGCATCCAGATGCCCAATGAAACTGTCATGACCTATGTGGAAGATATGACGCGCCTGTTCCGACGAGCCGATCAGAGTATGACAGAAGAAAAGAAGGTGCGTCACCTGATGCGGGGAGTTAAGGAGCAGCTTTTTGCTGGCCTTGTACGGAGACCTCCGAACACGGTCGCCGAGTTTTTGTCTGAAGCTGTCACGATGGAAAAGATGCTTCAGCATCGATCCACCCTGTATGAGCGGCAAGTGAACACGTCTACTGCTCAAGTTCTAACGAATATTGGGAGCAACACCGAGTGTCTGCGCGACCTTATCCGCTCCATAGTACGCGAGGAGCTGCAAAAGGCTGCCACACCACCACTACCTACGGTGAGTTCCATTGCAAGCATCGTCAAGGACGAGCTGCATCATGCCCTTCGTGACCCTGTGAGTCTGAATAACGCCACACCCGCCCCGGCTGACTACCACCGTCCGACCTATGCCGAAGCCTTGAAGCGCCCAGCTTCCTCTTCCCCGCTGTTTGTTCAGGCACCTCCTACGGTTTCACTTCAGTCGGCGCAGCCTCTACGGTACTACGAGAACACACGCACACCGCCACCCCTCGTTTACGCCAGCCCTGTGCATCTTGCGGAACAACCAGCACACTACCTTGACGACAGACGTGCTTCGCCTCGGAAATCTGATGTTTGGCGCACTCCTGATCGCCGACCTTTGTGCTTCCACTGCGGTGAAGCGGACCATTTGTACCGCCAGTGTCCATACCGGCGCCTCGGGCTGCGCGGATTTTCAGTATATTCAGCGCCTCCTCGGTATGGCCAGCGACCCCGGGACATTGAGGACTACCTGGCTCAACAGCGCATGCCACCGCCTTCTGGACGGCAGTCGCGCTCACCGTCGCCGAGGCGCTTTTCATCTTCGCCACAGCGCCATGCTGGCGCACGGTCCTCCAGTCCCCGCCGGGAAAACTAACGCAAGCGACCCTTGGAGGCGAGGTCGCTGGCAGTCGACGTGCTGAAGACCTCCGATCGACGCTAACAGTAAAGGGTGTAGATTCGACTGAGCGATATGTGCGGCTTTCTCTGGATATACCGGTGCTGATAGACGGCTATGCAGTAGGTGCTTTAGTTGATACCGGGGCTGACTATTCGATACTAAGCGGGAAAATGACCAGACTACTAAAGAAGGTAATCACGCCCTGGCATGGCTCCGTGATTCGAACGGCTGGTGGCCACACCGTCTCTCCGCTTGGAACCTGCACGAGTAGAGTTCGGGTCTGCGGTTATACTTTTGTAGGAAGCTTCCTTGTGCTCCGTGAATGTTCACGCGACGTTATTCTTGGTGTTGACTTCCTGCACGAATATGGAGCTGTCATTGATCTTCAAGAGAATCGCATCACCTTCTCAGCCGACCGAGCAATCGACAAGCAGGACGACCAACAACGTACCGACGTTCTTCGTGTTTCTGCTGAAAGTATAACGCTTCCTCCAAGAGCCAGTGTTATTGTCGACGTCACATGCTGTGGATTGCGAAATGGTGAAGCGATTGCAGAAAGTAATTTTGAACACCTGCTGACTCAAGGTGTTTGTGTGGCTAGGAGTATCATACAGATACGTGATGGCCGATCTCAACTGCTCGTTACAAATTTCAGCAACGAACACCGACACCTTTTCCGTGGCACTTCATTAGCGTTTGCAGATGAATTAGGAACCATTCCCATCTGCTTCTCGTCGGAAGCAGTGGAGGCCGCCGATACTTGTCTAAACAATATCGATATTAATTCTAACCTCACACCAGAAAACCAGACAGCACTGCGAAAACTCTTGCTTGAATTCAAGTCATGCTTCGCTGCTTCCTCTAAGGTGCGCCAGACTTCGATCACTAGGCACAGAATCATCACTTACGACGACGCCCGCCCAGTACACCAACAGCCTTACCGTGTGTCAGCGAAGGAACGAGAAGCCATTCGTACGCAAGTTCGAGAAATGCTTGACGACGGCATCATCGAGCCTTCCAACAGTGCGTGGTCCTCTCCGGTCGTCCTAGTCAAGAAGAAAGACGGAACGCTACGTTTTTGCGTCGATTACCGGAAGCTGAACAGCGTGACTAAAAAGGACGTGTACCCGCTGCCACGCATCGACGACTCGTTAGACAGATTACGCCACGCCCACTATTTTTCCTCTTTGGATTTAAAAAGCGGGTACTGGCAGATTGAGGTTGACGAGCGAGACCGCGAGAAAACGGCATTTGTGACCCCTGATGGCCTGTATGAATTTCGAGTCCTTCCTTTTGGTTTGTGCTCAGCGCCCGCAACCTTCCAGCGAATGATGGACACTGTGCTTACTGGTCTGAAGTGGCAAACTTGTCTCGTATACCTTGATGATGTTGTCGTTTTTTCTGAAACCTTCCAGCAACACCTTCACCGCCTCAGGAGTGTGCTACAGGCTATTCAATCAGCAGATCTTACACTCAAACCGCAGAAGTGTCACTTTGGTTATGAAGAGCTCAAATTCCTTGGCCATGTAGTCAATGCGAATGGAGTACGACCCGACCCCGACAAACTTGCCGCTGTAGCCGCGTTTCCGCATCCTACAGACAAAAAGACTGTTCGGCGCTTTCTGGGCTTGTGCGCCTACTATCGACGGTTTATTAGAGGGTTTTCGAAGATAGCGGAACCCTTGACTCGCCTTACACGCGACGACACACCGTTTGTATGGGCTACCGAACAACAGGCTGCTTTTGCCGAGCTACGACAGCGGATGCAATCAGCCCCTGTTCTTGCGCATTTTGACGAAGATGCTGACACAGAGGTGCACACTGACGCCAGTAACATCGGCCTCGGCGCAGTGCTCGTCCAGCATCAACACGGCAAAGAACGAGTCATAGCCTATGCCAGCCGCTCACTGTCACGTACCGAGGTGAATTACACGACCACAGAGAAAGAGTGTCTCGCAGTAGTGTGGGCGATCACCAAGTTTCGCCCGTACCTCTATGGTCGTCCATTTAAAGTGGTGACGGACCACCATGCCCTCTGCTGGTTGGTAAACATTCGTGATCCCTCTGGACGACTGGCCCGATGGAGCTTGCGTCTACAGGAATTTGATGTTACCATCGTATATAAGTCTGGACGGAAGCATGAAGACGCTGATACGCTGTCACGTGCACCCATACCTTTAGTCAATCAAGAAGAAGAGGACGATGATGGTTTCCTGGGCGCCCTTAGCTCATCTGACTTGAGCAGACGCCAGCGAGATGATGAAGAGATTCGACCGCTCATCGACTATCTGGAGGGTCATAGCGCCGTTGTACCTCGCCATCTATCTCGCGTCGTGACATCTTTCTGCCTCTGAGATAATGTCCTGTACAAAAAAAAAAACGCCCGTCCTACGAGCCGCGCTTACCTCCTCGTCGTTCCGAAGGACATGCGGGACGAAGTCCTCTCTGCGTGTCATGACGAGCCCACATCTGGTCATCTAGGTTACTCGCGAACGCTCGCCAGAGTAAGTGAGGCGTACTACTGGCCCGGACTTTCGGCAAGCGTGAAGCAGTACGTTAAAAGCTGTCGTGAATGCCAGCGTCGAAAGTCGCCACCAAGCAAGCCGGCTGGATTACTTCAGCCAATTGATCCACCCCACAAGCCATTTGACCAAGTCGGCATGGACATTCTCGACCCATTTCCTTTATCGTCTGACGGCAACAAATGGGTCATTGTTGCAACTGACTATTTGACCCGCTATGCTGAGACACAGGCGATACCACGAGCCACGGCTTCCGAGGTAGCACAGTTCTTCATGTGCCACATTGTTCTGCGCCACGGTGCTCCATCTACAGTGATAACCGACAGAGGAACAGCGTTCACTGCACAACTTATTGATGAAGTTTTTCGACTAAGTAACACTAGGCATCGAACGACGACTGCTTACCATCCGCAGAGCAATGGCTTAACCGAGCGACTAAATAAGACAGTCACAAACATGATCTCCATGTACATCGACGTCCAACACAAAACATGGGATCGCATTTTGCCTTATGTGACGTTCGCTTATAACACCGCCGTTCAAGAAACAACCCGATTTACACCGTTTCGCCTTCTCTACGGCCGCGAAGTTCAGACGATGCTGGATGTGATGCTTCCTTGTGAAGGCGCCGATCAATTAACAACTGACGCAGAAGAATTTGCAGAGCGTGCCGAGGAAACTTGCCAGCTCGCCCGGCTACACATTGGTCAGCAGCAACAGGTTGATGCACGACGTTACAATATGCGTCACAATGACGTATCTTACAGACCGGGAGACCAAGTTTGGATTTGGACCCCTGTTCGACGCCGTGGCCTCTCCGAAAAGTTGCTCAGCAGATACTTCGGTCCGTATAAAGTATTACGCCGCGTGAGCGACGTAAACTACGAAGTGGTTCCGGACGCTACGTCGTCACGATGGGTACAACGAAAACAACCGACCTCTGACATAGTTCACGTGGTGCGCATGAAGCTCTATTTTGCGCGTTCCTAAAAGACCACTTTTCTTGTGTTTTTTTTATTTGTGCTCCGACAATTGCCTCATCATTGGTGAACTTATCGCGTCTAACATTTGATTATTGGTGCCTTTTTCATTGTTTAAACTACTTTGTTTTGGGTTTTTTTTCAATAACTTTACAGCATCGGGACGATGCCCTTTTTTTGTTATTGAGGGGGAATATTGCCACCTCTTTCTAGTAGTGGGTCGTATGCCAAGGTGAAGGCTCACACCACAGAGAAGAAAGAAGTGCACGTGGGCCCTCGCTCTGGCAAACAAGCCCAACCGACGCGCTTGGTTAGAGCCCTGTTGCTGAGACGTCAGTAAACCTTGTCGACACCCCCTGGAGTGACGTGACAATATACATGAACGACAATCCGTCGGGTGTCCGTTGTGAAGTCCAGGCTGTCAACGCCATCGGGAACCAGCGGGTCTCTTGTAGACGGTTCTGGGAATGGTGCAGCAGACGAGGATCACGACGGCGCACTGTTGGGAGGAACGAGTGAAAGGGATAGCACAAAAATGAGCCGTGGGCCGAGAAATTCCGCAGTGCTGCATAACGAAATTGGCACACAAACTAGCTCCTGCGGTGCTGGCGTTCTTGCGCGCACTTGAGCCAAGATGTATTACAACGGTGCAAACGTCGTCCGGACTGGTAGACGACGCAGGTAGACGGTACCGGTAGCAGCATTGGTGGCCGCATATTATTGGCTGTTGTTGCTGCCTTGTCTATCGCGTACGCCGACGAGCCGCGAATAGTGTGTGGTAGATCGACGAATAGCTTATGCTTGTTGTCTGACTCCAGTGTGTGGAGAGCCGCGACACCGCATACCACGCAAACTAAAAACCACTCTTTTGCAATGTCTTAAGATGGCATGACCAATCGCGGTGCGATGCCAAGCAGTTGTCAAGGGACTGGAAGGAGGTTTAGTAGGTGCAGGGAAGTGTGTGTGCGGGGTGGCTGGCGAGTCGTATGCCGGCGTGTCTGCTGCACCTGTGACGAGCCAGATGGGCAGTCCTCAAGAATTTCATTGATGGACGGTTGCAGCATCCCGCACGTTCGGCCGTGGCTGGTGAGGGGCACAATCTTCTGCGGGATACCTCGAGGGGGGTGTTAATGGCTGCCGGCAGGACGTGCAGAGCGCTGAGGTCGATAAAATGCCACCTCCGGACATCGTCGACGGCGAAGCCTCCAGGATAGGAAGGCGAATAGCAGCCGTGACGATGTCCATGGTCGTGGCAAACTCCAGGGCGTGCGGCGATGTAGCCGTCATGGAACCTGACCGGCCGGAGATGTCTCGTGCCGAAGAGGTTGAGGAAGACGTGCAGATGTTGGGCACGCCTGATGGACTATTATAGCAGCGCTCCGAGGGAACGCACCTCTCGATGAGGAGGCCCGTTGAAATAGGGGCGTCTTCTACTTCGTCGTCGTCGTGATCGGGCGCAGGACTCGCTCGCTGCACTGGTAACTGGACGAGAGGTTGAAGGAGACGTAGCCGGGAAGAACAGTCTTCGTCGAGGGAGGTCTGCGGGCCGGGTGATACCGCTCGCTGTGAGGCCGGGAAACGTAGAAGATACGTAGAAGATGAGCCCCCGGAAACGGCCGCGGTAGGTGAGGCTGTGGCGGGCGAGCACCGCAGCGCTAAGAGCATCGTATGGCTGGTGGTTTTGTTTCTTAACGAGTTCCAAGGTAGGCTTGATGGCCTTAGGTAGGTTTGCGTGATGTCG
Organism: Rhipicephalus microplus; assembly: GCF_043290135.1. Taxonomy (NCBI): domain Eukaryota; kingdom Metazoa; phylum Arthropoda; class Arachnida; order Ixodida; family Ixodidae; genus Rhipicephalus; species Rhipicephalus microplus. The sequence continues at coordinate 79,636,397 of NC_134704.1, forward strand.
GGAAGGTAATTACGCTAATATGAGGAAGAAAGCGTTATGAAACATCAAAGGAAAACTACACGTCGTACAAAGCGAATTGCGTCAAGAGTGGGTGGTCCAATGATCCAATTCATTCCAAAAGGTTGTTCGCAGGAGCGGATCCAGCCACCTTTTTTTTGGGGGGGGGGGAGGGGGCGGTTGCCAGGAAGTAACACTGGAGAGGGGGCATGGTCATGACTTTTTTTTACTACCGGAAAAAGATGTCATAGCATAAATATCATTAATGTGTGGTAACAGCGGTTTCACTTATTTGTCCTAATCGGTGATATGAGGTGGACTACAAGCATTAAAGTGAGAAAGGGGGAGTGCTGACACAGACATTGGGGGGGGGGATATTGCCCCTACAGCCCCTTTTCTGGATCCGCCACTGCTTGCTTGTTCACCTATTAAATGAGGCGCATACCCACTTCAGGCACACTCCTTCATCGTCGTCAGCCACCGCATAAAAGTATTGCACAATATGTCTAGCAACTGTGTAGCGAATCCCACGTTTCTCCAAAGAATGTTGAAGGATAGCACAGTGAGTGCCAGCCTACTACACAAAAAATTATGATTATTTATGACGTACTGGTTACCCAGCAAGTGTGCTTGTAGCAGTTACTCAGAGTGTTTAGAAAAGGATCTGATGGGCCGCTGTTCGAGCTTTCGTTGTAACAGTGTTGTGCGTTCCGCGCAGGCCTGGCATTTTTTTAAAAGGTGGAGCGTTTTATAGTCTCACCCAAGGAGGATTAAAAAAGTTTGCTGGAGTGGAAGCTCCCGCAATGCCTTGCCAGCAGAAGTGAAGCCAGGTTTTGCTACTGCCAAGGTAGCGGAAACATGCTCTCTTTCTCGTAGTGCCCACCTAAAGATTAAGTGGCTTTGATGTGTTAATGCGAATGCTATGCTAGTTATATTTAAAAGATATTTTAAACGTTTCCGACGAAATAACACAAAGAAACGAGTATGGGTGACTGAATCTCCAAAGAACTTTGCTGCCAATTAGAGGCTTACTAAGAAAAAAAGAATTATGCCCCGCCGCGGTGGTTTAGGGGCTAAGGTACTCGGCTGCTGACCCGCAGGTCGCGGGATCGAATCCCGGCTGTGGCGGCTGCATTTCCGATGGAGGCGGAAATGTTGTAGGCCCGTGTGCTCAGATTTGGGTGCACATTAAAGAACCCCAGGTGATCGAAATTTTCGGAGCCCTCCACTACGGCGTCTCTCATAATAATAGGGTGGTTTTGGGACGTCAAACCCCACATATCAATTATCACTAAGAAAAATTATTAACACTAAGACGCACTTGGGGAACTATGTGACCCGAAAAAGTTTCCACATTAAACTTGTTGGCCGTGCGAGGGTCCCTAGTAAGATGGCTGCCATTTTGCTATAGACACGGCTTCACTCCCGGGCAATCATTTCCACTCCAGTATTTTTTAAACACGATAGTATTTCTTGGGGACCTTCGACGCAAAACTTTTTGTCTGTCTGCACATTTGTATGTTTGTCCACTTAACGGCACCGGGTACTTGAAACGACCGACCCCATCCGAAGAGCCCACCAATGTTGCTCAAGCTTCAGCGTTCATACTAGTGCAATTGTCAATTAAAAAGCAAATGTTGCGCATTTCTGGGGCACAATGTCAACACGTATATATTCTGCATGTGCGTATTTTACTAGAAAAGGCATACATAAGTGATTTTAAGGACCGTAGCGCTTATCACGCTGCGCTGACCATGCAACGCTTGCACGAAAAGGCGAGTGTTCCTAACGCTTCGCTAAGACGAGACGGTGGTGGCACCTACCCGTCGCCTTGCGTTCTACGCCTTATCACCTCTGAGACGGGCGCGCACACCCGTCTTAGAGCCACGCGCTTCGTTTTCCAAGAAAACTGCCAGATGGCGCTCATGTCTCACGTGTGACGTGACTTGGTGCTCTCGTTCACATGCTCGAGGCACTCTAACGCAGCGCCTGCAGAATACCATTCACTGATTTTCTTGCGCAGAACACCAAATAAATATTTTGTTCGCTCTCTCCACACGTAGGACCATCGTCTTTCGACGACATTTGCAGATTAACATGCAGATATGAGGGCATTTTTTTAAATCCTCCTTGCTCGTACCTACTCGCAAATCCGGCGTCGGCGGTGGTGTCAACCCCCACTGCGCATACTCGCGTCTCGTGCCAACTGTCTATCCCCCCCCTCTCTCTCACTTCGCAAGGCTGATGCAGGCAGCGTCTGCTAGTAAAAACCGACTGCTCGAGCTGCACAACCGTGCGCTGGCCACTTCGTATACATAGGCACTAGATCGGGCTTTCGGAATTCACTGAAGGGAGTCTTTACATGCCTTTCTCTTGACGCTTTGCTTGACTCGAGTTGATGCGATGGAAGCAACAGTACCAACAACCAGTAGTGGGGCACAACCCTACATCAGCGTCCCACCCCTCGTTGAAGGCAACGCTTCTACATTCAATATAAGTAAGAATAATAAAGACTAAATAACAATTAACCATTCCCAAACCATACCCAATTACGCAATACTCCCACCACTCTGTAACGCATTTACTCTAGGTTCCTCGTGGAAAGATGCGGGCGACTCTTTTTTAAGCGCCCTATCATTATTTAAATATCTTCTTTTACGCGAGGAGTATTGTGTTGTCGTTCTGCTGTCGGTTTGCGCCTGCCAGTGCTTGGGGGGGGGGAGGGGGTCGCCTACGCAGTTTGAATTTTGATCTTAGATCTGAAGCGCTGGACGGCCCATTGCTGGTCGGCGAGAAGTAAGGGACCTCTCCCACTTGCTTGAGGTAGAGTAGGGAGGAGTTGTTCTACACTCACAGAGCATGTGTGCGAGTGTCGCTGTGTGTCCACATGATGGGCATGTGTCGCTGAGGTATGCATCGGGATAATAAACGTGAAGCGTGGCAAGGTTTGGGTACGTGTGAGAAGCGGCCGCCAGGTACTCTCTGTCGGTCCCTACGTGGGAGACGCCCGCTACTCGCTAAGGCCGTGTTCACACTGAGCATTCCGGCCGCCGAAAGTGCTCCGAATCCGGTTCGGCGGCGGCGAGATCCGCCGAAAGGGCCCTCTCCGCGCCGATCGCTCTCGGACCGATTTTTGCGGCGTCTGCCGCCGAATCGGTCACCGCGGACCAATAGGAGCGCTAGTCAAGGAATTTTGAAAAATGGCGGCCAAGCCCTACTCACTTGTTATGCCGCAGTGCACGTAACTGGATGTTGAAAGCAACGGGAGTTTAACCTACTCTGTGCCTACTTCACCTCCGTATTTCGTGAAAGAGGTGACCGAGCTTGCTGTTGGCGTGACTGAGGTTGTTGCGGTCTTGCAGAGAAAAACGAACCCACCAACGCCGCCGGCGTCGGTGTTTTTTCTGCTCTTCGTGCATTACAAGACAGCCACTTGCCAGAAATGTAAGCAGTACTGTCTTTTCTTGCTTCTTGCGTACGAGAATCGTCGAAATATACACCACCGGATAGCGTAGTAGCATTTGCGAGCCGCGACAACAACCGGGTGACAGCGCATCCATCCCGCGTTCGCCCCATAGTAGATGGCATATTCGGTGGCGCGGGGCGCGTCCAGTGCGAACGACGCTGCGTTTTGGCGGCAGGGGAATTTCGGTCGCTGTGGAAAGCGGATTTTCAGTGTGAACTAGGCATAAGCGCGTCCTGCAGCACTGAAATAAAGTTTTTTCATTCCATCTGAAGCGCTTTTTGCTTCGTTTTTTTTTTCGCCTTGTCCTTGTGACACGATTGTTGTTCTTAACCTGTTCATGTCATTTTGTATTTGTTACTCTCACTCCTGCTTACAGCCCCAACTAGAGAATTGCAGTATTGTATAAATAAATAAATAAATAAATAAGTAAATAAATAAATAAATAAATAAATAAATATCTGAACTTGACGTTTTGTAGATTGTAGACCACGTGTGCTACCAGGGGGGTGTGCTGCAGTTCATAGGATGGCTGATTTAGGTGACTCTACATGACCCAATAAGCCAGTTGGTAGTTTGCGATCGACCCCTACGCGTGTCTTCGTTTGCGGTGATTCCTTTCAAGTTTTGCGCGTGTAGTTTCGTCTATTGAATGAACCCTCTCAAGGCGTCCCGATGGTGACTCTTTTCTCGTCCCGCTGATCTTTTCTTGCGACGGCAGTTATATGAACGCGTTAGGCGCACCTTTTTTTTTTTTTTTTCGTCAGCGTCTCCGTAGTGTTGTTCTCTCGTCGTGAGCGAAACCTTGGGAAGGCAACTGACGATTACGGCTCAAGCGCAAAGGAAACACGTCGGCTGTCTCCCTCACACGAAAGACCCATGGTGGGCTCCGGAGATCGGGGGGGGGGGGGGGAGAGCTGCGTTGCTTTGACAGAAACTGCGTGCTTTCCGCAGCGGTTGTGGTCGCGCGCCCCACATCTCGAGAAAGATCAGCGGACGACTCACACCTCTTTCCGTGCTGTGTTGCCACCAATTTTGCGCTAAAACGAAAGACAGAACGCAAATTGCTTCACCCGTTGCAGTGGCCTCATATCTTTGCGCTAGCGTTACGTTAGGCTACGCCAGGCTGTATATTAGAGTTGGCTGATAGGCTTACGTCAACCAATATTTTCAATTTGTTGCAGTCCCGTTAATTGCTTCGCTCTTGCGCCAAAATTGTGCCTCTTTGTTATCTCTCAAGTTTCAGACACAGTTTACCTCCGCGGGCTAGATCGAAGGGAGTTGTGATCTACACTCCCGGGTATGCGGCATGTCGAAAGCGCAGCCACTCCGATTAATTACCGCAATGCACAGGAAGTGACAGACGCGCGTTCGTTCGTGAAGGATCACGCGCTTTCCGTTATTTATAAGCTGGAAAATATTTTTCAGCTGGGCCAGAACAAATTGCATTCTACCTGTGACCTCCTATAGTGTGACGGTAGTTCGTCGAAAATGGTAGTTCACGCTTCCGCTTTTGAAATGCAACATGCATATGTAGAGTGGCAGGATGTGAGAGTGCACTCCCACTAGCGCGGTCAATGGTGGCTGCATGCAACATCCTGTCGGCGGGAGAGGCTCGTACGCGTCAACAACCACATCCTGAAGTGAGCAGAACTCCGGAAAATTTGCAACGAGAAAGATGCTTGCCGGGACAGGCGTAATGCATTCGAACGCTCTCAATGTAATTTGTGTCTGCCGATAGAACAAGAGTTTTCGTCGAGCAAAAAGTTTGCTCGTAAGAGAGTACATGGGAGAGTGTATGGGCGGATTGCCGCGCAGGTCGCTGCGTGTCTCTTGGCCATTGTCGGTGTTATTTAGCGCGGTATTCCTCGATCTGCAATACGTACTCGCCCAGCAAAGCACTTTTACGGAGACATTTATATCAAGGGAGTCTACTTGTGAACAGAAAAGAGAGGGACAGAAAGAATGTAGGAAAGTGTCACACAGGTCCCGTTAATTCGGGAGGCGATCGCCGGGCTAATTCCAAGGGCCGAAATATCGGCCCCCCGAACCGCACCACAAAAGCGTGGACAATTTAGAAGTGGTCCTTTTTGGCGCGCCAGCGGACGCCGGCTGTGGTCCAAAGAACAAGTCAGAGCCGAGAGTTGATAAACAAACAGAATTATATTCTCAATAATGGCAGATCGAAAACAATACACATGAATGCACACTCCACAATAGTTGAGTACAATATGTCACCAAACAAACTACGTACTACACAGTACAATCAGCCACACTAGAAACAACGGACACAGACAACAATACGCACTACAATGCAGTCGCATGCATTGAACAACCAAGACACTTAAAGACTAAAGAGATAGAAAACCTATTCAGTCCAAAGTTCTTGGAACCAAAGTCTAGATGATACTCTTCCGAGAATCACTCACTCAAAGTCCAGCGTTGTTGTCGTTCCGCGGTCCCCCGAAGTTTCTCTTCCAGGAAACCTCACGTCTTCAATAGGCCACTCTCCAGCCTTCAAACTTCTTCGCCGGAAACACGTCGGCTTCACACACGCAGCTGCTGCCACGCGTCTTCGCTCGATAGCGGTAAACACACACTCTTGCCTGTAGCTCGAGTCGTCACCCCTCAGGTGGAAATCATCTTCTTCTCCCGCTTTGTCTCTACGGACAAAACCTTCGCCGACTACACGGCGGAATCCTTACGCACTCTGGCGCTAACTTCCGTCTTCTCCTGCTTTGTCCCTACGGACAAAACCTTCGCCGACTACACGGCGGAATCCCTACACGCTCTGGCGCCAACTTCCGTCTTCTCCTGATCTCTCGTCTCCGCTGCTCGGTTAAATATCTTCCGCACGACATTCCAGAAAGTTCTCGTCATTTCGTCGGCGAGATACGCAGCGAAGGCTGGGTAGGGGGTGAGACGGTTCGAATACCCTCCGCGATGGATGACTCAACCCGGCGTGACCACGCCTCTTTCGTTCTAGAATTCTCGCGGGCTTGCTCGGCCGCCGATGTGGGGTGAGGAGGTTCGTCGGCGAAGCCACGCTTCCGAGGGGAGAGCGCGCGCCCGGGGAGCCTTGGATGTTTGTTTTCTTTTTTTTCTTTTGACCTCCCTGCGTCTCCCCCGCGCGTTATCGCAAGAATTTGGCGGCGCGCCCATTTTTAGCGCTCGTTCTGTGACAGAAAGGCAGGGAGGCTATCTAGACTACGTCCAGTTTATTCACTGCACACTAATGATGAGGGTCTGTTAGCGAATATTGTACGGCCATCGCATACCACCTGTTTCAGTCTTATATTTTTATTTAATTTAATTTCATTCATAACACCCCAATGGCTCCAGCTCTGGTACTACAAGACAGATGGGTGTTAACAGCAGTAAAAAAGTGATTATAGAGTGTGCTTGAATTGACGTGGGCTGTTGTGGTGCGTGGTAGTAGCAAGTACATGGTTCCAGCCACGTGAGATTGTCACACAAAAAAGAGCAAAAATGAGTATCAGTAAGAGCTGGTGGAGGCTGTACTGCTGTTGGACGGCTTTTACGTCTGGATAAGAGATGAACTGGTAACATAGCTGGGACAAAAGAGTGATAAAATTTCTGAAAAAAGGGATAGTCTTGATCATAGGTCGGCAAATACGATGGAACTCGCTCAATCTCACTCATGAAATATATTTTGCGGGAAGGCCTCAGTCGGACTCAGACACTCGGAAATATTGTTGCTGTGTGATTCTCGCTCAGACTCAGACTCGCGGCCCGATGGGAGTCGGAGTTAGTCGACGAACTCTTCAGCTTGCTCTTGTTCGACCATGGTGTTAATGCTCTTTTGCGCCATTATGTCACGTAATGTATGCTTTAATGGCGCCTTTTGTCTCGTACCTTCAAATAAGAGTTATAGGTGCTTCCAATCTAGCAAGACCATTTTTGATAAAAGAGATGAATCGCACGAAATAGTTTCATCGAGAACTTCCCGTGTAACTGTTCGCGCCGGGGGTGGGGAGAGATAGTGTCAAGGTAACCCCCCCCTCCCCCCTGAACTTCGGCCTCTGATATATGAACGTTAGTCTGTTGAAGTATGTATGAGTAGAGGTGAAGCTTAGTAGATAGAATCATAGGTAGGCAAAAAAAAAACTCACTGAGATTCTCAGACTGACTCAAGAAATACATTTTGCGCTTAGAGCTTCGGACATGCTCACGAAAGTTCAAGTTTCTTGATCAAACTCAGAACGACGGAAAGTTTTGGAGGTGTCTAAAATGGTAACCAATATAAAAAATAATAGGTACATAAGAAAAAGTCAGGACAGCTGCGCATGCTTCTTTCCTTAGAAACGGGGCGGCTCACAGAGCGGCTCGAGAACTTACTCACCGAGCCATGAGAGCAGCCTCAACCATAGACGATGGTTCGTTGCAGTAAACATGACTTGACTAATACATTTATATATTAGCGCTGAACGAGTATTTCAAAGTTTGAACTCAAATTTTAAAAATTATTAGACCTTGCTGTTTGTAATCTAGAATTCAAACTAATTTTTTAAATACTTGTTAGTCAATGCTGTGATATGCATTCATTCTATACTGCATGTCATACTCGGGACACTCGAATGCTCAGTCAGTGACAAACGCGAGTGATACATTTGGGACTCACGTGCCTCGTAATGTACTCGAGAGAGAGAGAGAGAGAGAAAGAAAAAGGAAGGCTGGGAGGTTAAGCAGATATTGGCATCTGGTTTGCTGCCCAGCACTGGCGGTGGGGAAATGGGGACAAAAGAAAGAGGACGTAGAGAGAGAGAGGAAGAAAAAAAAACGCACGTGCACTCACGAGAAAACGAAGACACCCACAGGAAGGGCTTCCTGGCTACAACCGTTCAGAAAGGCCGGTCGGTCGCAAAAAGCGCAGTATGGCGCTTACAGGGCCTTCTTCTTCGATGTTGCATCAAGTCGATATTGCGAAAATTCTTTCCTCCGACAGAGGTAATAAATAATATCTGGGGTATTACGTCCCGAAACCACGATATGATTGTATGAGACGCCGTGGCGGAGGGCTCCGGAAATTTTGACCACCTGGTGTTCTTTTCGGTGCTCTGACGTCACACAGTACACGGGCCTCTACGATTTCGCCTCCGTCGAATTACGACCACCACGACCGGGGTTGAACCCGCGGCCTTCGGGTTAGCAGCCGAACACCCTATAGCAACTGTTCCGTCGAGATGAACGTGCCTCGTATAATCCCCAAAAACAATGTTCTCGAGGTCACGAAGTCGTTCAATGACCTCACATCTACTTATAGTTTGTAGAGATTGGATTGGATTGGATAAACTTTTATTTGGTCCTCCAAAACACAGATCACTGTGTTGCGGGCAGCTCCCACGTGGGGACTGAGATGCCAAGCTCCTCAGCCGCCTCGCGGGCTTGGTGGACAGCCCAGAGCTGATCTGCCAAGGATGAGCTGCGGATTGCCGCCTCCCATCTGGCAGAGGTGATGTGCGATAAATGAGCGAATTTGGTGCACTGCCAGAGCATGTGTTCTAATGAAGCTATTTCCCCACAATGTGGACAAAGATTACTTGGATATAGGTCAGGGTACATGATGTGTAACATTTTCAAGGTAGGGTACATCCGCGTTTGCAAAAGCCTTAATGTAAGTGCTTGGGGCCGGGTTAGATTTTTGTGAGGTGGAGGAAAAATCCTTCTAGACAGGTAGAAATGTTTAGTGAGCTCGTTATATGTTGTAAGAATTTCCCGGTTATCCCCTTCACCGCTAGAACGCATCCCCGGGGAGGCGCGGTTGGAGAGTTCTCGCGCCGCCTCGTGTGCTGCTTCGTTGAGATTGGGAGGGGAATCGTTGATTTGTCCAAGGTGAGCTGGGAACCAACTCAGAAGATGATGTGTTATGTTCTTGCCTTGCAGTATTTTTAGCGTTTGTTCACAGACCGTCCCCTTGGCGAACGCCCGTAGTGCTGCCATGGAATCACTGTAGACCACTTCAATGTTATCCATCTTGAGTGCTAAGGCGATGGCCACTTGTTCCGCAATGATTGGGTCTTTCGTCCTGACCGTCGCTGAGTTGACGACATGGCCAGCCCCATCGACTACCACTGACACAAACGCTTTCCCATTGGCGTAGGAAGCCGCGTCAACAAATACGACCCCTCGTTCCTCGTTTGAGACTTGACGAAGTATAGTCCTGGCCCTCGCTACTCTTCTTCCGACGTTGTGTTCTGGATGCATGTTTCTCGGTATAGGAGATACCGTGATAGTCTCCCTGATGTTGTCAGGGATATCATTGTAATTGCGTCTGATTGCTATTGGGTTTTGGCCTAGCTCCTGAAGGATCATTCTCCCCGACCTTGTAGTAGATAACCTTGCAAACTGTGCTCTCTCTTGGGCTTCTGCTATTTCTTCGAGCGTGTTGTGTATGCCAAGCTCAAGCAGACGCTCGGTGCTGGTATGTATGGGTAGGCCCAGGACCTTCTTGATAACTTTCCTGAGGAGCACATTCAGTGTCTCGGACTCTGCTCTTGACCAGTTGTGCATTGCTGCCTCGTATGTGAAGTGACTTAGAACAAACGCATGCATCAACCTGATGAGGTTGTCTTCCTTGATCCCATTTCTTTTGTTGGCCACTCTGCGTATGAGGTGCACCGCACTGTCTGTTTTCCGAGTTAACTTGGCTATAGATTTGCTGTTGGCGCCGGTAGACTCTATCAGCATTCCCAGGACTTTGATGGAGTCGACCCTCTGGATGGCATCCCCTTGATTTGTACGGAGATGGATGTCTATCTGGTTTAACGGCTTCCATCCCCTGGGCTTTGGTCCCCGGCGTGCAGTCCGATAAAGCAAAAGTTCTGACTTACTCGAGGAGCACTTGAGCCCGGAAGGGCGAAGGTAGTCTTCTACGGTGTCAATCGCCTCTTGCAGAGCGCTCTCAATCTGCCCCTCGCTTCCACCTGTGCACCAGATGGTAATGTCATCTGCGTAGATGCTGTGCTTCAATCCTTCAATGCTCGATAATTTCTTTGACAGTCCAATCATGGCAATGTTAAACAGCATTGGTGAAATCACTGCCCCTTGTGGCGTGCCCCTTGCTTCTAGTTCGATTTCTGCGGTCTCGATATCTGCAATCTTCATCACGGCTTTCCGATCTGTAAGAAAGGACCATACGTAGTCATAGAAGGCTTTCCCTAGACCAAGCTTGGAAATTGCTTCGAGTATGAATGAATGGTGGATGTTGTCAAACGCTTTTTCTAGATCTAGGCACAGAATGGCTCTCACGTCTCTGGTTTCATTGTCAATGACCTGGTGTTTGATAAGCTTCAATGCATCTTGTGTGGATAGCCCTGCCCTGAATCCAACCATATTGTGTGTATATATGTTGTTATCTTCCAAGTACTTGTTTATCCTGTGCAGTATGGCATGTTCTGCGACCTTGCCGATACATGATGTCAAGGATATTGGCCTCATGTTGTCCAAGTTAGGGGGCTTTCCTGGCTTAGGAATAAGGATCGTGCTGGCCAGCTTCCACTGCTCTGGCACCCTGCCTTCTTTCCATGCTGAATTGATCATATCCCTCAGGGTTTCAATTGAGTCGTCATCAAGGTTACGCAGGGCCTTGTTTGATATACCGTCCGGACCAGGGGCCGACCTGCCGTTGAGATCATGCAAGGCTCTTCTGATCTCCTCGATGTTAAAGTCGCCCTCAAGACCTGGATTTGGCATGCCCTGGTACTGTCTACTTGGTGGTGCCAATCCTCTTTTGATTGGGAGGTACTTATGCACGAGCTGCTGGACAACTTGCTGTTCTGTAGTGCGCCCTATCTCTTTATGCAAAATTCGAGCGATGACATGCTTTTGATTTGTTTTGGTGGTGTTTTCGTTGAGGAGATGCTTTAACATATTCCATGTCTTGCCATTGCGCATCTGACCATCGACGGAGTTGCAGATTTCGTCCCATTGCTGCCTCGATAGTGCGCGACAATGTTCCTCGACTGATCTGTTTACCTCAGCTATCTTCTTCCTCAGTCTTCGGTTCAGGCGCTGACCCTTCCAACGGTTCAGTAGTGCTTGCTTTGCCTCAAGAAGATGAGCAAGCCGGCTATCCATTCTTTCAACCGGAAGATCTGTGGTAATGGTGGAGGAGACGGATTTGATGTCATCTTTAATCTGTTTGACCCACTGCTCCAAGCCTTGTCTGTGGCCATCTTGTTCCCTTTCCATCCTTATCTTTCTGAACTTATCCCAGTCTGTGAAGTGGAATTCTCTCTGCTTTTTACGCTCCACGGAGAAGGTAGTGGCAAGAATGCAGTGGTCACTCCCTAGGTCTACAGCAAGGTTCATCCACTGGGCCTTCTTGATGTTCCTTACAAATGTAAGGTCCGGGGTGGAATCCCTGCAGCAAGATGTACCAAGCCTTGTTGGTAGGCTGGGGTCTGTGATTAGGGTGAGATCAAGTTCACTGGCACTTTGCCAAAGTCGATTTCCTTTCCCAGTGTTGTACTTGTAACCACATGTATGATGAGGGGCGTTGAAATCACCTGCTATGACGAGTGGACATTCCCCGGCGATATTAACAGCTTTCTTTAGAACCGTCTTGAACCCTTGCTTTTGTTCCTTTGGACTGCTGTATATATTAAGAATGAAAATGCTCTGACGGTTGCTGGTACCCGGCACGATCTCTACCAAGACGTGTTCCAATCGGCCTGCTTCTATCTTGAGGTCATGGGTTACGTGCGTTAGTTTGTTGCATACGAAGGTGCAGACTCCCCTCCCTTCAGTATCCCCTATTACAGGCCGGAATCCAGGCAACGTTGCTTGCGGTGAAAGGGTCTCTTGTAATAATATAATATGAGGCTTTTCTTGGCTGCTCCTGATATACTGCTGCAGGGTTGCCTTCTTTTTAAGGTAACCTCTACAGTTCCATTGCCAGATACGAAATGCTTCACGTAGCGCTGCCATCATGGTTATTACATGGGTGGCCAGAGCCTGATGCTGCACCTGTCGACAGGTTTGGTACCACTAGTATTGGTGGCCGAAGGGGTGAGCTTGGTGCATGAGGAGGCCTTGCTGTGTTGTGCAGATCTGCTTCGAGCTTTGTAATGCGCAAAGTCATATGCTCTTCCAGTGCCGCCACGCTTGATTGTAGCCTACCCATCTGCTCGCTAAGATTGGCTACTACTTTGCTGAGCGTGTCAAACACCTCTTTCATATCTGACATGGTCGTTTGGTTGGCTTCCACGTGTTCTGCCATGACTGCCCTCTTTTTCGCGGTTCTCGAGTCCCCCACGTTTTCAGCCACAGGGACATCAACTGGCTGAGGCATTGGCTGTGAAGATTGCGCGCTGGTTAGCTTAGTGAGAAGAATTTTTATTTCCTTTAACTCAGCTGATAGCCTCTCATTTGATTTTGTAAGTCTCGCGTTTTCTTGCTCTAGCTGTGCAATTCTATCATGCTCTGGCAGCTTACCTGTCATCACCTCTGCCCCGCCGTTGCGCACTCGCTCAGCCCAGCTGCCTTTCGAAGTAACTGCAGGCGTCCTCCCCGGATGTGAAGCCGTGATCTCGAACTGAACGCCAGGTAGCTGGCCGTTCGGGTGCCGCCCAGGCTGATCCCGACCCTGATGGTGACCTTGAGAACACGAGCGCCCCCGTGATTGGGAGCGGGCCTTGGGTCTAGAACCTCTTCTGGAACGCGACCTCCCCCTGGAGTGGGGCCGCCTTTCCTGTTCTTGTGTAGTCTGGATGCTCTGGGTCCCGTAGGCTGGAATAAGCTGCTTGTCATTGATGTCTGGACTCGATGTGATTGATGCGTCCCGGGCTTCTGCGGCTGCTCGCGATCTTTCCCATCGTCTGCGTCTGACGACGTATGGCACTAAGAACCTGTTCTTGCACTCCTTGTCTGCCGTGGGATGGTGACCGTCGCACAGCCTGCATCTTGGATTGCACTGGTGCAGGCTATCTGGGTTCTTGATTTCGCAGCCTCTGCAGATTGTTTCAGCTGGGTTCGGACAGACGTCAGCCCGATGTCCCAGCTTTCCGCAGACGTAACAAATATCGATGTTCTTGCGGTAAAGGGAGCACTGCAAAAGTGAAGGTCCATATCTCACGAATCTGGGCACCTTGTGTCCTTCGAACGCTATGATGATTGTCCCGGTGTCCTTGATTCTCTTCGCCTGCAGCGCGAGCGGGTTGTTCGCGTTCACAATCTTTCGGGTCAAAATGTCCTGAGTATCGCTTACGGGGATCCCGCGAATCACTCCTTTACAAGTGTCGTGGGGTGCCGCGGCGTACGCGCTAACCTCGAAAACTTTGCCTCCAATGTCAATTTGCTTGACCTTGAGGTATCTTGAAGCTCTATCTTGGTCCGGAGTGCTTGCCACCATAATGTTCTGCTGCAAGTTGGAACAGATGATGTCCTGCATCATGCTGCATGGCCTCTTCCTCTTTGACGCCGGCCGCCAGTACTATCGCGTCTGCCACGGCTCCAGTGCCAATTCTCGAGATATTTAATCCTCCACGTGGTCGTAGCACAATTTTGCTGAAGTCCTTAGGTAGTGGCGGCATGCGTCCAGCTCGCACGATTGTATGCTTGGTGTCATACCTACTACGACTGGCTCGAGCGTCTCCCGCAACGCCGGCCTCGGTCGAACCCTTGGCAGCAGGAACGCTAACCGCGGCTTGCTTATTCCTTGAGCGTCTCGTTTCGGCTTCCTTCCAACCCATTTCTTCCGTGCAATCCTCTGGAGAGATGTCCTCTCCATCTACTTGGTATTCCATTCTCAGTTGCAGATACTGGAACGCGCAGAGCGTTGAGTCGCGTTGGCGCCGGGCCGGCGCATCGGCGACAATCGCCTCCTTGGTTAGGCCTAAATCCCCCGGTGGCGTTGCCGTGTAAAAATGTCCCAAAAAAAACGGTTTAAAAGTCCACTCACCAGCACAAAGGTGGTATCTGCTGATTTCTTAAGAACTTAGGCACACGATGAGAGTAAAAACTCGGCGACAAATTCGTGAATACCACAGGAAAGCATTCTTGAAAGCAGGAGCCAATCTTCGCGCGTCCGCACTGGTCGGCACCTAGAGCGTCTCATCTTGTAGAGATAATGTCGAACGTGTTCTAGCTTCTTCCAAAGCGAAGTTGAAAGTTTCCTGGCGCCATCAGTGCTCCAGTAATTGGCTCGGATGTTCAGAGGAACTACTAATGACTCGAAGCGTATTCCGATTTTGTTCAGCGTTTCGGGGGCTCTTTGAGTGTCTACTGGAGACCTGCGAGCTGTATATAACGTCACGAACTTGCCGTAACTGAACTCTAATCTCGAGGTTCTCAAGTATTGCGACAGTGAGCTTAGTTGTATTTTACGAGCGTAATAATGTGCTCGCGTGTATACATCCAAACTTCGATGTTTTATCATACATTTACATATGGGGTCGCGATAAAATGCTCTATTCAGTCCACTAGTTGTTGCGGCAGCCGAGTGAACGACCTAGTGTGGAGCGTATGAAACGAGATTTCCGGAAATGCGCATATACAAACTTCGAGTGAAACGCGGTGTAAAGTTTTACTGCAGTGCCTAAAGTCCTTGAACTCTTGATTCTCCAATCCTAAAGCTCGTTGGCGCACAAAACAAGTTGTGTATAACAGCAGCTATGGACGATACACATTTATTGAAGAAAATAATGAATGAATGATTCAATACGAATGAAATAAGCAAAATGTGTCTATTTGTTGATGACCCTGTCCGAATCTTGATTGTACGGTTGTCTTACATCCAGCTCTGATTAGCCTATATTGGGGGGGGGGATGAACAACAAGAGAGAAGGCAGGGAGGTTAACCAGGCACATGCCCGGTTCGCTACCCTACGCTGGGGATATTGACGCATGACGTAAAGTAGTTAGAAGGTACTGTAGGGCTGCTTTGGAATCAGGGCCCCGCCGCGGTGGTCTAGTGGCTAAGGTACTCGGCTGCTGACCTGCAGGTCGCGGGATCGAATCCCGGCTGTGGCGGCTGCATTTTCGATGAAGACGAAAATGCTGTAGGCCCGTGTGCTCAGATTTGGGTGCACGTTAAAGAACCCGAGGTGGTCGAAATTTTCGGAGCCCTCCACTATACGGCGTTTCTCATAATCATATTGGGGATTTGGGATGTTAAACTCTACATATCAATCAATCAATCAGCTTTGGAATTAGTAAATCTGCTTCAATTAAGTGGTGCTTCGAACGCCGGGCGGAAGATGGGAAGTCAAGCGGCCCCAACGACTAGCGAACAGACGCGTCCTGCGTCTGCGATGCACGCCGCGTCGCAGCTGCAAGCAACGCGCCCTGAAACGCCGGCGTCCCAGGCCAACGCTGCTTCAACTCATCTAAACTTGGCTTCACAGCACTCTTTGGCGAACAAAACACACGAAAATGAGGATTTGCCTAGTGATCTGGATACCTTAAGCATGGAATTAGAATCGGCGTCTGCAAAACGCCGTCGCGATTCAGACGACGGTGCTCAAGCAGACGAAACACAAGAGAAGTCGGAAGTGCACTGGAAGGTGGTCAGTGGAGGCAAGAAACGAAACGCTGCCCGACAACGGTCGTCGTCGCTCAAACGCGACGATGGCCGCTAAAACTAAAGGTGAACAACATGGATCCGCCCTGGACGACGAGAGCCCAATAAGTGAACGTGCAGGGCTCTCAGCTTGGACCCGCTCACCGATCACGTCGCTGAGCGGGTTCGTGAAAGTAGCGACGCTCAATGTACGAGGACTGGGTTTCAGAAAGAAACAGACCCAGCTCTACAGACTAGCCATGGACCAAGACGTGGACATTATTGCAGTTCAGGAAACCAAAGTGGAGAGCGTGGACGCCACCGAGAGCCTACTGCAACGTTTCACCGGATGCTACACCGCCAGCGTCAGTCATGCAGTTGGTAGGTCGGCAGGGTGTGTTATCTTTGTGCGGAATAGTTTAGGTGCCACTGTTCAAAATTTCACGCCTGATTCCTCCGGAAGGTTTGTTGTATGTGATTTGACCTTCTTTTCTCTTAATTGGCGAGTGATTTGTTTATATGCACGTCTTCAAGTTGATGAACGGTGTGTAACATTCGACGAAATTCGTACTTATTGTGAATGCGATCGCATAGTCATCCTTAAGGGAGATTTTAATTGTGTGATCAGTGCCGATGATAAAACAAGTACATCCAATTTCAACGGCTCAAGCACAGTCGCGTTAACGAATCTAATTTCTGACTTAGACCTTGAGGATGTTGCAGAGTGTATTGGTAAAGGACCAACACTGTATACGCATTTCCAAGGCTCCAGTCATGCGCGCCTAGATAGGGCCTACGTATCACTGGATTTAATTCCAATCATCAGTGAGTACAATGTCCTCCCTATTTCATTTAGTGATCATTGCTTAGTATCATTTGTAATAGGGAAAAGAAATAGACGTAGACCAGTATTTAACTGGGACACGTGGAAGCTGAATTGTAATCTATTGGAAGATGAAAAATTTATGGACAGTGTTCGAGAGGCGTTGGTAAACATAGATAGTGGAGACCAAAAATACGGAGTGAAGTGGGAACAACTTAAACAGAATATAAAGTTGATAGCTATAGAATGCTCATGTGTAATAAAACACGGAAAGAGTGAAAAAGAAAGAACCCTACGCTTAAATCTCAAAGAACTGCTAGCAGTGGACAGCAAAACGCCAGGCTTATTCACAAATGATATAAGGTCAGTAAAGTCCAAATTGGAACAAATTGATGAGGAGAAGTATCGTGGCGCGCAAATAAGGGCAAGGTCAGAGAAAATGACCGTAGGAGAGAAACCGACCAAAAGATTGCTTGGTCTCGAAAAACGAAACGCTCAGCGGAATGTTATACATCAGATTGAATACATGGGTAACGTTACAAGTGAACAAAGATATATAGAGAATGCTTTCAACGAGTACTACACCACTTTATTTGATAAATGTAAAGTAAATGTAGATGAATTCAAGAATGAATTTTTAAAATTAATGCCAAAGGTTGAGGACTGCAGGAAAGACAGCCTAGAATGTCCTATTTCTGAACCGGAAGTGACAAAAGCAATCATTGCCCTCCATTTGGGAAAGTCCCCAGGACCTTATGGCTTAACAGCCGCATTTTATAAGGAATTCAAACACGAACTAGCACCGATCCTGGCATTGGTATTTAACGAAGCCTTAGACATAAAGACTCTGCCACCTTCTTTTCTGCTATCTCATACTATTTTAATTCCAAAAACTGAGGACGCAGTTAAATTAGGTGAAGTGAAATCGTACAGGTCAATCAGTCTATCAAATATCGACTACAAGATTTTGATGAAAGTGCAGGCAAGGAGACTGCAGACAGTTATTAATAACATTGTAGGCGATCACCAGACATGTGGGATTAAAAGGCGCACTATATTCACAAACATTCACAAGGCGCGAAGTGTATTGGAGTGCTGCGATGCCACAAACGATCACATCGCGATGATCCAGATAGATTTAGAAAAAGCATTTGACCGAGTACCGCACGAAATTCTTTTTCTTTTGTTAGACAATGTCAATGTTGGCAAAGTAATTCGAGATACAGTTCGAATGACATATACTGGATGTAAAACTCGGCTAATCATCAACAAGGTTCTTGGGAAACGAATTAATGTCAGACGTTCTGCACGACAAGGCTGCCCTTTGTCTTCTCTCCCATTTTCAATTTATATAGAGTCATTTTGCCAAAAAGTCATGAAAAGATAACATAGTGGGGTATAAACTACAAGAAGCTGAAGTACGGGTACTGGCATACGCAGATGATATAGCTGTGTTTTGTAAAGATTATGATAGTATCGCTGAAACCATAAAAATTGTGAACCTTTATTGTAATGCAAGTGGTAGTTTGGTAAACTGGAGCAAGTGCCTGGGTTACTGGCACGGCGAATGGCCTGTGACTCCACAATTTGTGGCTGGTATTTCATGGACTACTACTCCGGTACGATACCTAGGTGTGTCATTAGAATATTATTGGGACAGTGAACCGTACTGGCGGTGTCAGGCCGTGGAGCTACGAGAAAAAGCTGAACAGCTCAATGGTTTCCAGCTATCAATTTTCGCCAGAGCGACCTTTTGTAACGTATTTTTAGTCGGTAAGCTCTGGTATGTCCTTCAGGTAATGAATTGTTCACGTGTGAATCTACAGAAGCTTCATCGAATATTTGCTGTTTTCTTGTGGGGTTCTTCTTGGGAGCGAACAACTAGAACTAACTTATTCAGACGGGTTCGCTCTGGAGGACTTGGTCTGTGTCATTTATACCTTCGTCAGTTAGTTAATTGGTTTATGTTTTTCCGAAATAATTGAGACCCATTCATACGTACTGTTATACAGGCTTGGAAGACGGTTGCCAGAATTTGTGGTAGCATCTGTTCACACGAAGGCAAGTATTAGAGGTTTCCTGAAAGAAGTTGTTGGTTCATGTCTCTTTCTAAAAATGCGTTTTTCATTGGAAGACTTCAGTACGGTTTCGCGTAAAAAGTTATACAAAAATTTAGTAGAAACAGTTCTTCTTGTTCCCCTATATAGAGCATTATACCGTGTAGGCCCAGGCCAAAATGTCTTAAGCCGTGTAAAAAAAATGGAGGTAACACCTGGAGCGAAATCCTTTTTCTTTAAGTTGCACACTGGGACCTTGCCCGTGAAAACATGGATGCAAGAAAAAGGCTTATTCGTTCCTTGGGGTGTTGATTGCCTTCTCTGCAAAAAGCCGGAAACAATTGAACATGTTTTCCTGGACTGCTGGGATGCAGTCTTTTTCTGGTATGTTCTCCAAAGGACTTTGAAAAAGGATCTGCCTCTCGATGCCTATGGCATCAGATTTCTACCAGTATCAAATGAAGAAGGAATACCTTTCGACCTAGTTATGTTACTGGGCCTGCACGGTATATGGCAATCTAGAATGGCGGTGCGCCATGCTGATGTTAATGCACGTCCGGTTAGGCAATATTTCTTTCAATCTGTCTGTACGTTCGTGGAAGCACAAAAGGTTCAACAAGAGGTGCCTGAATGGCTTCATCAAATAGAAAGCCTTCTACAGATGAAGGAATTTTAAAAAGCCTGTTAAATATGATGCTTTTTACCTCTTTTTTGTTTCATGTTTCTACTTTGTTTGATCTATATATGTATATTTGTTTGTGAATGTCGTATGTAAACAGGCAATAAAGAAAGAAAAAAAAGGGTGTGTAGTCTAGTGGAAAAGACACTCGCTTTCGGAGCATGAGGGTGCGGGTTCAAATCTCATCGTAAAAAAGAAGAAAATTTCATTATTTTACTTATGCTGAAGACGTTATAGAATCTGACCAACTACTCGTGGCGCTGAAAGCAGCGCAGTAGCTGGGCCGCAGGGTGCTACAGGAGTGTCCGCTCTTTATGTGAGTATGTTTCGCTATGTGTCAACTACGCGAAAGATAATGACAACAAGCTGCGGCGAGTAGAGAACGGAAGCCGCAGTGAACCATGCCGAACAAGTCAACCATGCATTCGTCGAAGATCGCGTAATCGGGCAACACACGTTTTCCGTGGCTTTGCGGTGTGCTAACCCAGGGATTTCTCGTTCCGCGAAGGGTTTTCAGCATTTCCTAGAGACAACGGGTGAGCACAAGAATTTAGACCCGTTATATGAGCAGGTATTGATTTTGTATGAATACAGCCATGGCCACGTCTGTGTAGAGCACGCGAGCAGCCGGTTTTTGGTGTGCGGGGCGAGACCTTGGGTCAGTTTCTGGCTCCGAAGTGGTCTATCAGTAGCATGCGCGGCCTAGTTGTCAGGCTGACCAAGTCAGAGC
Source organism: Rhipicephalus microplus (assembly GCF_043290135.1). Lineage (NCBI taxonomy): Eukaryota > Metazoa > Arthropoda > Arachnida > Ixodida > Ixodidae > Rhipicephalus > Rhipicephalus microplus. The sequence goes on from NC_134704.1 coordinate 79,656,666, forward strand.
TCAATAATGCCCCCAGGTTTCGCCCCAGAGAGCAAAAACCGGCTGCTCGCGTGTTCTACTCAGACGTGACCGCGGCTGTACATACAGTAGACCCACTTCTCTGCAAGCCTGACTGTATACAGACAGAAGTGCAATGCCGCTTGACTTATTGGTGAAGACGGCAGCCAAGCTTCTGTCAGGAAAATGCGTTTATTGAAAGGCTTGAATTCGAGTTGGCTCGGCTACATAGTGTTAGTTTTCTTTACTTTCGGCGTGTAGTTAAAATGATGTCGAGTAATTATAGGGTACTTAATTCCTACTCATAAAATTCTTGTAGCCGCGGTTTCAAAATTTGTGAGTCTTTACTACTAATAGTGTCATTCAGATAAACGTGATGGACTAAGTGCTTCTAAACGTTGTTACAAAGAATGCCGATAAAGCCAACGTTTTGACAAGTGAGCTTTTCTTCGTCAAGGCAACGCTGTGGCCCTGACGAAGACAACTCAGCTTGCCGGAACACAGTTTTCAGCGAAGTTTTTTCTCAAAAAACTTCTGATCGCTTCAAGCCTCTCCGTGCCTCTAAACTTCAATCTCGTTTAGTTGTCAAGTTCTGTGAGAAAACTATGCACGCCGTCATAACAAACGTGATCGAGTCCAATATGACGTGTCCTATACCGCAATTGTTGATAATGTTCGCATTGGTTCAGATATTCTGGGTTCGACGTTTGCTCATTATGTCGGCATGTCAGTTGTAAGTTAAAGCTGCTTTTATAGAGACATTTTTTCGCACTACGTGTATGTCTGTTTTTTGTTGTGCAAAACTTGCAATGAAAAGTTCATTTTATTTGCACCGATAGAGTTTCGTCTTACTGAGAAATCAGTCAGCTTAACTTTCGCCTCTTAAGAAAAGACGAACTTTGCCCCGCCACGGTGGTCTATAGTGGCTAAGGTACTCGGCTGCTGACCCGCAGGTCACGGGATCAAATCCCGGCTGTGGCGGCTGCATTTCCGATGGAGGCGGAAATGTTGTAGGCCCGTGTACTCAGATTTGAAGCACGTTAAAGAACCCCAGGTGGTCAAAATTTCCGGAGCCCTCCACTACGGCATCTCTCATAATCATATGGTGGTTTTGGGACGTTAAACCCCACAAATCAATCAATCGATCAATCATTCAATCAATCAATCAATCAATCAATCAATCAATCAATCAATCAATCAATCAATCAATCAATCAATCAATCAATCAATCAAAAGACGAACAAAAGTAAAAAGAAAGTATCATTAAAATTTTACGAATGGCTGCATCGCTGGATTGCGTGGCGACTGGTTGCGCCCTCGCGATCTCCGACGACAGTGCAGCTCTGGCCGACTGGGCTGGTCCTACACTATCTCCTGACGCCGGACCCCGATGACGACGACAGCGTAGCTCTGGCTGACTGGATTACCCCTACGCCATCTCCTGTCGCCGACCATTCTCTTTTTTTCATTTAAAATCACCCCCCCCCCTCCTCCCCCGAAGCGGCCAGCGGACCCGACAGAATGCACGAGTGCATTCCGCTTTCATGCGAAGCGAGAAAGGAGTGCTTCCGCGTAACCCTCCTTCTCTCAATTTTTCGTATTTAACCTCTATTTCGGGACGTCACCAGTGACGCCAGGAAAGATTTTTTTGTTCGTGATCTATTTTCATTAGATGAAGCGGCAGTAGATGAAGTCAGCGTGATGGTACTCGGGGGACTGGCGCTGCGATTCACCCGCGCGCACAGATAGAACGGACGCAGTAAGCAACATCAATAATAACACCAATAGAACACGCAGCATGCAACGTAACTCACATGATTCAATTACTATAACAGGGCATAGCCGCCACAGCAGAGAACTCACAAATTGGCGCATGAAGGTTTCATCGTTGGTGACAGTAACATATAAATAATAGACATTTTGCGTGCATCAACAAACGCATAGTGATTGTAAGGCTGGGAAGCAAGCATTTCGACAGTACAGGCAACAGGAAGCGGGAAGAACGGGCATGGGCAGCACACACACACACACACACACACACACACAAAAAAAAAAACATCGAGTCCTCACTCGCATCAGGACACGAATCTTGGTTTGACGAATCCACTCGGGGCTTTTGGACGCTCCGGAGGTGGTGACGTCATTTCGACTGTTTGAGCTACCAGGCTTGGAGCGACGTTGCGAGTGGCGACGGGAACAACTATCTTTTAATATAGAACTAACGTAGCGTTTACATTAACATATCAAAGCCAATTGATATATAAGTGAGCACTAGCAGAAAAGAGCATACTTCCGCCATCTTGGAAGTGGCAAAAGCTGGCTTAACTTCGGCTGGCAAGACATTGCGGAAACTTCCAGATATATATGTGAGGTTTAACGTCCCAAAACCACCATATGATTATGAGAGACGCCGTAGTGGAGGGCTCCGGAAATTTCGACCACCTGGTGTTCTTTAACGTGCACCCAAATCTGAGCACACGGGCCAACAACATTTCCGCCTACATCAGAGATGCAGCTGCCGTAGCCAGGATTTGAACCCGCGACCTGCGGATCAGCAGCCGAGTACCTTAGCCACTAGACCACCGCTGCGGAGCGCGGGAGCTTCCACTTCGGCAATATTGTACCGTAAATCGTAAACCATTTTTAGGAGCTTGCTCCTTATGCTAGAGTCTCGTCCATCCATCTCACCGTTGTATAGCCACGCTCCCTCTGGAGCAAATTACAAGGTGAGCTACGGGCCTGCTACATAGTGTTTCAATACCGAAGTTCAATTGCGGTGTGCCTAATAAATCTGTAATCATACGCATTTCGCTGACATCATTTGTACTGCATTTAAAAAAAAGCAAAGTGCATTTTATATATTGTTTACGTACAACTGTGCTTCTTAACGGCCTCGTCGATTTACAACACAACTTCTGTAGATTTCAAGCTCTACACATGCAACAGCCAGCCACAATTCACATCGTTTTAGAAGTTCTTAGGAGGCGTATTAGAAAACTTACTTATGTCAGCGGAATTACCGCTCTAAGTGTACGAATACTCATTTATTAGGACCATCGCAGTTGCACAGTGTTAGTGGTCCGCCTCGGTGGAATAGTGACTGAACCTAAGGTCGCGGCATTGATCCCAGCCGCGGTGGTGGCATTTGGATGGAGGCTAAATGGCAGAGGCCAATGTACTGTGCGATATTAGTGCACCTTAAAGAACACCAGATGGCCAAAATTTCTGGAGCCCCCTGCACTATATACGGCGTCTCGGATAATCATATGGTGGTTTTGGGACGGAATACCCCTGTTATTATTATTATTATTATTATTATTATTATTATTATTATTATTATTATTATTAGTTGCACAGCCGTATAGAAACACTGTACGTAGCATACAGTGGTGTAGCTGGCAAAGCGCGGCAAGGAATACGTGTAAAAGCCTGGCTGCGGTGTACAGTTGGCTGCGGTGTACTGTGAACGGTACGGTGCCGCAGTACAGTGAAGCCCGTCAAAGACAGTTAAGCAACGTGGATATTGTGTGAGCAGCTGTTTGCTACTCGTTACCTCAATAAATTTTCAGTGCCTAGCATCGACGCGACATGCCTGCTCCGCAATGACGTTCCATATGTTGTAATTCGGGTCGTGTATAGTACGAGGTTAGACAGGGGGTCATCGTGCGCATTTCAGCGTCCGTCGCAGCCTAGCTACCGCGTATTTACCTCGCTATATGTATGCGCACACAAAGCTCAGCAGTGGGTCAAAGCGCTGCCCACCGCTGATTTATATGTGGGGTTTAACGTCCCAAAACCACCATATGATTATGAGAGACGCCGTAGTGGAGGGCTCCGGAGATCTCGACCACCTGGGGTTCTTTAACGTGCACCCGAATCTGAGCACATGGGCCTACAACATTTCTGTCTCCATCGGAAATGCAGCCGCCGCAGCCGGGATTCGATCTCGCGACCTGCGGGTCAGCAACCGAGTACCTTAGCCACTAGACCACCACGGCGGGGCGCGCTGCCCACCGCTACGCCCCAAGAAAAAAGAGAAAGATCAGAATTTCGTTAGGTCGATATAGGGGCTGAATTCAGCGTCGTAAAAGAATTGTCAGATCCCACGTACAGTGCGAATCGATGATATACGAAGCACGAATGAGAAATGTTGATATGTCTCTTGAAAATCAGCACAACGTTACGAGTTGGAGGTAAATGATGCCGTACGTAATTTCCACGTCATGATTATCATGCTTGTATGCGTCGTTTACATTCGTCATTTATTCACATCACGTGATACCTAATTCAGTATATGTGGAGATAGCGAAACGGCCACGAGCACGCTATGAGTGTGGTATGTTGTCATGTTCTCAAACGACACGCGTACCAGGACTATCATGTTTGCACCAGTCATATATTTCATTGATTGACGCCACGTAACACCAAATTTGGTATCTGTGCAGCTAGCAAAACGGCCGCGAGCGCATCATGAAGTGCCCAATATACTCCAATGTAGCGTTGACGCGCACGCACGCTGGGCACAGCGACGCTACGTTAGCAAAAGGCGCACACTCTATAGTCTGGCGCCAGGCACAAACAGCGTCCGTCGGCGCGGCCCGACGGCAACCGGCGTGAAATGTGACATGCTGAATTTCGCACTGATGCGTTACCCAGACAACACTGCGTCTCCCTCTTTTCGTGGGGGGGCGCTGCGAGCGCTCGATGGTGACAGACGCACTCCACATCGCCTCCGTAGATTTTCTGCTATTTCTGCGGACATACACCTTGGTACCCCTGAAACTTGGATTTATCGTCACCGCCAAGTTCTCCGCTTCGCCTAGACAACACCTTCGTCCAGGTGGGTCCACTTTTGACAACTTGAGGGACGTCCTTAACTCCCGGCTACAACGCCGCCTCGCTAAGGGCTCTCAGCCCGGCGATGGCGGCCGCTAACGTGGTTACGGGCTATGATCCTACCTCAAGCCAAATGCTGTCCATGGAGATTTCACCCTCCGAAAACACTATGCCATCAGAAGATGAATACCTCGACGACATGGTGAAACTGTGGCAACGCAAGCAAGCGAAATCGAAGTCTGCGTCTCAACAACAACGAGACGCCACGGCGGGCCACCATTCCCCAGCCTTGCAAGGAACACCGGCGCGCCATCCCTCCGGCGGTGTGCCTACCTCTGCTCCGTCCTCGCAGCCAGCGAAGCAACGCAAGTGGCGTCCGCGTCAAACTCCTCGCCTCTCTCGCGACGACTACATCGTAGTGCTGAAACCTCGCGTTCCCTGCGAGCTACGCACATTTGTCCCGGCCGATCGCGCGGGCGACGCCATCCGCAGCTACCTCGGCGACCGGACTACCACGCAAATTTAAGTGTGGCCAATCTGGGAACAGAACATCTTGGTCTGTAGCACCACCATTTTGCCTATGGCACAGCGACTCCTCGGGGACTTCCAGCTGCAAGTGGGGGATCAGCAGCTGCCCGTTCGAGGCCACGCCAAGGCACCAGGGGATACATGCAAGGGCGTCATCAATGTAAACCCTGCTGAAAGCCCGGAAAAGATAAAGTCTGAACTGTATTGGCCTCAAGGTACTATCCTTGCGGTCCGCAAACTCGGAGATTCCGCGGCGGCGGTGGTGACTTTCGAGGGCACGAAGTTACCCCGCTTCCTCTTCTACCACTGCGTGGCGACGTATATCCGCGCCTATAAGAAAACGGTCCCTGTATGCACCAAGTGCGGTACCATCGGTCATCGACCACCTCAGTGCCCTCACGCCGCTCCAACCCAGTGTGCCAAATGTGGAACCCCCGCACCTGCAGGTCTTAATGCCCACGACTGCCACCCCAAGTGCCTCCTCTGCCACGGCGCCCATGAGACTGGGACCAGTGGCTGCACGGCAAAATACCGAAAATATCGGAAACGCAAGCAGCCCTCAACATCTCCTCGAGGGACCACCTCATGTTCGTCACAGCCAGACAGCAGCACAAACCTGCATCATTCGGCTCCACCACTCCACGCCGACTCTCAAGCATTCCCACCGCTCGAAGCACCAGCGGCGGTACCTCAGGTGAGCAGTTGGGCAGGGAAAGCTGCTTCTAAGCCTCTCTCACCCCCTTCTGTCGATCCTCCTTCTCCCGAACTTGCGGCCCTTCGCCAGCAAGTTGCGGCACTTCAAAAGCAAAATTCTCTTTTAACTAAACAACTCGAACTCTTAAATAAGCGACTTCAACCCCAACAACAGTGTACTGCAAGGCCATCCGGTATTGCCTCCTCTGTCCAGGCGGCTACGCCAGCTACGTCCAAGCTTAGTTCTTGCGCTAAGTCCACTCCCATTAAACCGCCGGTTCAAGCAGCCATGTGTACTCCAGCACTCGGAACCGGTGCCACATCTACTCCAGAAGCTTTTGAGGCTCCTGGGGCACCTCAGGTTCTCTTGCCCGCTAACCAAACTCTCCCTAGCGAAGAGCACACCCCGCGCGTAGAGGAACGCCTCACGCGCGTCGAAGCTTCAGTTAATCACCTCCTCACCAGCTTCTCGGTCCAACGCATAGTAGTAGAGGTTACCCAGGCTATTCAAGCCTGGGCAATCACCCAGTTTCAACCCAAGGCATCGCGTTCCCGCTCCTGCTCGGTGAGCAGTGAGGGTACAGCTCCACGGCGTCGTCGTAAGGTGGCTACCACCACCCCGCCGTCGGACAATCCGGCCTCCGTGCCCCTCCCTGCCTCTGAGGATTCCGAGCGGGACATGGAGGACCAAGTATAAAACCTAGGACAGTCACGATGGCTACCAATCGTACGTCCCGTTCAAACATTGCGTCCAAATTCGAGATCATACAGTGGAATCCTGGAGGCTTCGGGAACAGGCGAAAGCGTTCACATCTTTCCCTTTTCCTCAGCTCACTTGGCTCTCAGCCGGCCGTCTTGGCGCTCCAAGAATCTGGCCCTGCTCCATCCCTTTCTGGATACTGCTCCTATGTAGGCGGCACCACCACATGCCTCCTCGTGCATAAAGCTTACACGGCGATACAGATCGACCTCGATCTGGATCTTCCTTACGACTACTGCATGATATCAGTTCTGTCTCAGCGGAGGGGCCAACCATCAATACATATCTTAAACGTGTACTGTCCCCCTCGCCTTGCGAGGGCTTCGTTTGCGCATCTCTTCCATCGGGCACTGCGTATAGCGGCCCGACAACCACTGGTGATTGTCGGGGACTTTAATGCCCCCAGCCCTCACTGGGGTTACCACTACGAGAAGGCCCGGGGCAGAGAGCTTAAGGAGCTCATTTCCTCGCTGAGCCTGACGCTTCTTACCGATCCGGCACAACCCACACGTTCCGGCAACTCGGTCACGCGAGACACATGCCCCGACCTCTCCCTCACCCGTCACATCCGCGATGCTACATGGGAAAATTTAGGCGAAAACCTAGGCAGCGATCACTTTTTACTCCGCATTTCGTTCACACCGCGGCAGAAAATGCGCCAACACTGGGGCCAAGCCCGTCTCACCGATTGGACTCAGTTCAGAATGCAACCATTCCCCGCCGGCCTCTCCTCGACCGAATATGCAGCGTGGGCATCATACGCTCTTCATATGAAACAAGCGAACACTCGCACCCTTGCAACCTCTAATTTGACTCCTGCGATCGATCCACACCTCCTACATCTTTGGCACGCTCGCCGCGGGCTCATAAGGCGCTGGAAACGCAACAAACTTAATCGGAAACTTCGCGCTCGCATTGAGGCGCTCACTGCAGAGGCGGCCGCATACTCCGCACAACTTTCCGATGCTAACTGGGCAGACACCTGTTCGAAAGCTGCAAACCAGATGAGCTCTAAGAGTGCGTGGCGACTCTTTAGAAGCCTTCTCGATCCCTCCACCACCAGGGGAGAAACGCAACGCCAGCTCCACCGTGTTCTGCATGCATTTCAGGGCACTACGGATGAACTTGCGCGAGAACTTTGTGACCGCTACATCTGCCGCACAATTGATCCCGCAGGCCCAGCATATACGTATTCCGGCGCCCCTAACACCGACCTCGACGCCCCATACACGCTTTCTGATTTACGATTTGCACTCACGAAAATGCGACGGGGCACGGCCCCTGGACGCGACGGAATCACAGTATCGCTCCTGGCAAATCTTCCCGACCAAGCACACCTCTCGCTACTCCAGCTTATAAATTCGATATGGGACGGTTCTCCGCTTCCAACGGAATGGACCACATCGGTCGTGACATTCATTCCCAAATCGGCAAAGTCCATTAGTATTGAGGCACTGAGACCCATCTCACTTACGTCTTGCGCAGGCAAACTCATGGAAACCATGGTTCGCGAACGCCTTTCAGCCTACTTGGAGGCCAGGAGCACCTTTGCCGACACGATGTTTGGCTTTCGCCCGCATCTGTCGGCGCAGGACGTCCTGCTCCAGCTTCAACACGATATCATAGAGCCGACTACTATGCGCCATAACGATAAAGCCGTGCTCGCTCTCGATATCCGCGGGGCTTTCGACAACGTCAAACACAGCACTATACTCACTAACCTGTCTACCACAAACTGCGGGCAGAAGACTTTCAACTACATTCGCGCCTTTCTATCACATCGCACCGCCTTCATTCGCCTTAATTCTACCGAACATGGCCCGTACTTATTAGGCACGCGGGGTACACCTCAAGGGGCAGTCCTGTCTCCTCTGCTTTTTAACCTGGCGATGATGAACCTCCCCTCTCTTCTAAGCGAGGTCGAGGGAATACAACACGCACTATATGCGGACGATATCACAATCTGGACCAACACCGGCTCCTTGGCGCAAATCGAAGAACGCCTGCAAAAGGCTGCCCTTCTGGTGGACACCTACGCAGGTTCATGCGGCCTGGAGTGCTCTCCAGCTAAATCGGCTCTTCTTTCAGTCTCTCCGCTACCGCCGCCTCAAATTTTTCTTCCGTCCGGGCCCGTCCCGGCAGTGCAAAATATTCGGGTTCTTGGCCTTCACCTCACATCGTCCTTGGATCCAAAGGGCACAATAGCAGGCCTCAGACGCACCAGCGAACAGGTGAGCCGCATGATACGGCGAGTTTCTACTAAGCGCGGCGGCCTCCGCGGGTCTCAGTCCCTCCGATTGGCCCACGCATTTGTGACCAGTCGCGTCCTCTACGCCTTGCCTTACCTTCGCCTGCGTCGTCGACACGAGCACCAGCTGGACGTCCTTCTTCGTTCAGTATACAAACGCGCTCTGGACCTACCTATTGCAACTTCCAACAGCCGATTCACGGCTCTGGGGGTACACAACACCTTTGCAGAGATGCGCGAAGCTCATCGCGTTAACCAAATCAATCGACTGTCGCAGACGCCTTCAGGGCGCCGTCTTCTACACAGACTTGGCCTTAACCCGATATCTGACCAAGACCCTCTGCAGCCCGTACCAGAGCTCTGGCGTCAAAAGCTATGGGTGGAACCTCTACCCCGTAATATGAACCCTGACCTCCATCCTGGCCGTAGACTAGCACGCGCCGCGGCCCTTTATACGCGACACTCCGATCGTCCTGGTGTTTTCTACGTGGACGTCTCGGGTCCCTCCCCCTCGGGTCACTTCACGGCTGCCGTGATTACAGAGGGCAAACACGTAGATGGCCTCTCCTTTCGAGCAGACACAGTAACGCACGCTGAAGAGGTTGCCATAGCTTTGGCCGCCTCTCACCCTGCCTCACGCACCATCCTGACGGGCTCGCGCTCGGCCTGTTCTCAGTACCTTCAGGGTTCCATTGCTCCGCTGGCGGCTAGCCTACTACAGGCAGCCTCTTGGCGCTTTAACCCTCATCCCATTCGTATAGTGTGGACCCCAGGCCACTCGGGCCTGCCCGGCAACGAGGCGGCAAATGCCGCTGCCCGCGCTTCTCCTGTCCGGGCCGTTGCCCCTCCATGTCCCGAGACGGAATCTGGCAATACCAACCTGACGCGCTTTCGCGAAATTTTGGCTTATTACCGGGCTTCGCGCCACCTCTACCCGGACCCCGCACGCGGTTTGGAGAAAGCGGACGAACGACTGCTACGCCGCCTGCAGACGAACACCTTTATCAGTCCGGCGGTCGCCAGGCACTTTTTGCCGGAAATCAATGGCACCTGCTCGACCTGTCATGTGCTCGCCGACACATATCACGTCGTAGCATCGTGCCCAGTTAATCCCGTCCCTTTCTCATCCCCTTTTCCTATCCCAACTAGAGAGGCTTGGGAGGAGCACCTGCTCGGCTGCTCTACCTTGGCTGCACAACGCTCCTTGGTGGAGCGCGCACGGGCAGCTTCCAGCTCCACTGGCGTCCCGGAATAGGGTCTTGCCACTCTAGCACGCCGATGGGCCACGTCGGCACTCTCTAGTAAACTTTTTCTGAAATAAATGTTTTTTACCACCACCACCACTACCACCTCTTTTAGTGACGGAGGGGCACCGGACGCGCTGAAACGCGCATGCGTCAATGCAACGCAGCGTGGCGCAGACCTGCGTGTATGCAGCAGGACCAGTGCCTTTCGTGGCAACGCCGGTGTGATGCGACAAAGTGAACGCCGGCGAGCACGCGCACCGCATCACGTCGAAATGTATTGGTGCCCTGACTGTCGCATGTAGTCATGTTCTCACATGACACGCATCTCATGGTTATCATGTTTGCGCCAGTCACATACCTTCGTCATTAGTTGGCGTCACGTAATACCAAATTTGTCGTATGTGAAGCTAGCGGAACGGCCGCGAGCATATCATGAGTGTGGCATGTAGTGATGTTGTTACATGACATGCTTATCGTGATTATCATGTTTGTGTCATTTACCTGTGTCTTCCGTTCGCGTCGCGTAATATCAAGTTCGGTACATGTGAAGCTAGCGAAACGGCCACGAGTGCATCGTGAGCGTAGCATGTAGTCATGTTGTTACATGACACGCACGTCATGATTTTCATGTTAGGGTCGGTCGCTTGTGTTCGCCATGCAATCATGTCATACCATACCAGTTTTTCAGCATGCCATGTGAACGGAACAACCGCAAGAGCTGCAGGACCATGAAATGTATATCATGGCATTCATGACATACGTGTCATGACTTTTATGTTATGATTAGTCAAATATGTCATTCATATAGTCATGTTATGTCATACCAAGTTTGGTATCGATACCATTATCTAAACGGCCAGGAGAGCTAGAAGTTGTAGGCGGCTAGATAAATATATAGAAAGATAGATACGCTCAAAGTCACGGAAGTTCGCTAAGAAGTGCATCGCAATTCAAAAGGTGAAACTTTCACAACTTCACGCAAGGCTTGAGAAATCGAAGATGGACGATTCTGAACTATAATCAGCTTCACTTTACGTCGTTGATATAGACTTCAAATAGGCGATTCGAAGCCGTTTATAGGGTGCTTCTCAACGCACAGAGGTTCGAGTTGAAGCACAGACATTCTCAGGCGCGGCACTGGTGTCCAAACTCTGGGGACAGAGACTCGCGCTTAAACCAAGCGTCCGCACCTCCCATAGGTTCACCGGCACGTCGTAGTTCGCGTAGGGGTTTCGTCGCTTCGAGGTCTTTTCGCAGCCGCCGTAGCCTTTACCATCCCCCAGTATTCTCTTGTTGTACGTACCTCTGAAGGGCTCCGTTAGGATGCTTGAGTGAAGCTGAAAAGGGTCATCTGACATTTTCACGTAAAAAAAAGGAAATTCATCGTCTTACAAATGTATAGGTGGAGCACTACCTGTCTTCGCCAAGTATGCGCGTCGTTAAAGCTTCGTTGATTTCTCTTTCCTTCGTATCTTTAGATCTCGATACGACAACGGTGTTTTTCAAATCTGGCAGACAATGGCATCTGCTGCAATAGGTAGCTGAGTTACCAGTGTCACTAATGTGCTCATAGTTGTAATCATGATTGCGAAAACGTCAATTAAGACACCTACCGGTTTTGCGCAACGTACCGATTCCCACATCGCATACGCCCTACGTCCGCGGCATTTCGCACGGACTAAAAAAGATTGCAAGTAGGCACAGCATACCCGGGAACTTTACGACGCTTCAGAAGCTAATTTCACTTTGTCACCAAGTAAGTGACCCCAATCGGAAGAAAAACCATACATGTTCTGTTAAGCGAGTTAACAAGTTTGCACCGTGTGAAAAATATGTTGTAAATGGTATTCCTTTGTCATGCGGGAATCCATACATTGGCCAAACTGGTAGGTGTCTCAATTCACGTTTACGCGAGAATGATTCCAACTATAAGTACATCAGTCACTCTAGTAACTTCGCCACCCACTGCAGCAGGTGCCATTGTCCGCCAGATTTTGAAAACGCCGTTGTCGTATCGGGATATAACAATACGAAGGAAAGAAAAATCATAGAAGCTTTCACGATGCGCATGCTTGGTGAAGACAGGTGTGTTTCCATACATTTGTTGAACGATGAATTTTCTTTTTTACATGGAAATTTTAGATTGTTGACAAGGCGAGATTTGATGATGTCACGCGGATGGTTGCTCTCTTGTCGTGGGCAGTGCGCGCGTTCACATTTCCTGTCTTTCGTCTCGATTGCACCCTAGATATACTTGTGTTGTTTCCATCGGATAAACAGTTGTTAGTTCGCGCTCTTGTGTGTCCTACCTGTGCCTTCCATTTTTTTTTTCGTGTGCAATTCAGCGCGTCCCCAGTGCCAACCATGTACAACCAACCAGCTCCTACGCTGGCCATTCCTATAGTGTAGCCGACAGTGACCGCTGTCGAAAATAAGGAGAGGGGGGATCTCCACCCCTATAACTTTTCTAAGTTAGACCCCCCCCCCCCTTCTCCCGTATGTACGCCTATGTTCGCTCAGTACTTTTGTAGATGTACGTAGCCCAATTTTTGAAATTGCGGGTTCATTCGCCTGCTTCTTGTACGTCGGTACGCTGTTTTCTTTGATGGTTTGTTTCGCCTTGGGCACTTGCTTACTTTAAGGTTGTCGATCCTTTAGAGAGTTTACGAGTGCGTCGATTTCAGCATATTGCCACTTGGCCGCTAGGTAGGGCGAGTGCAAGCCATGGCTGCCCGCTAGAATGGAAGACGATGTTCTGGGGCAGCGCACACTCTGGATGTTGATATATATATATATATATATATATATATATATATATATATATATATATATATATATATATATATATATATATATATATATATATATATATATATATATATATATAAGATCCTGCTGCTTAAGATCCTGCTGCCCGGTTCTTGGTCGATACCCCTTTGTGGGTGTGCGCCAGAGTAACAAGGACCATCATCATCATCATCATCATCATCACTGAAGCAGCCATCTTACCAGTTTTCAGTGCGTCTCCCCACTCGCTCAGTTCTTCCGAGTTGAAGACGTTTTGTAGCACGTGACAACTGGTGGAGCTGCCGGGTAACCCCGAGCCGATGTTCCAAATGCCTCCAGGTGGCCCTGTACCTGCAGTGACAACACTTGTTCATCGCTCAAGCCAAAGACTCCGAGGACTACCTCCTGAGCGTGGACCTCTTCCCGAGATGACGTCTGTCACACCCCCGAACGCTAGGAAAGGCGATGTAGCCTCTAACGCACTGGAAAACGCTGCAGCCACGCCTCATACCCTGTGGAAGCCACGTGTGCCGAAGGTGTCCACGGTTCCGTCTTAGAGGATGTCGAAGACTGGCTGACTCAGTTCAAACGGGTCTCCGATTACAACGGTTGGACCGACTTCTACAAGATGAGGAACGTGCATTTCAGCTTGGAGGATGACGCTCGTATTTGGTAGGAAAACCGTGAGCCTTTTTTTTCTCGTGGAGCGTCTTTCGTCGATACTTGCTGGCAAGTTGGGCCAATCCCGATCGCCGCGAACGAGCCGAGCGAGCGATTCAGTCCCGCCTCCGAATGCCGAATGAAAGTGTCATGATGTACGTCGAGGACACGACGAGCCTCTTTCGTCGAGCCGACCCCCACATGGCGGAAGAAAAGAAGGTCCGTCATTTATTGCGAGGAGTGAAAGAGCAGCTTTTCGCTGGCCTCGTTCGCTGTCCCCCAAAGATCGTGGTGGAATTTTTGACCGAAGCCACAACCATGGAACAAGTGCTGCAGCAGCGCTTTACTGTGTACGACCGGCAAGTGAGTGTCGCTTCGTCAGTAGGTCAGATCGGAGATGCTGGAAGCAGCATCAACTGGCTAACCTCCCTGTCCTTCCTCTTTCAATCCTCCTCCTCCGCAACATCAGAGTCTCTCTGTGACCTCGTTCGTTCGGTGGTGCACGACGAACTAAAAACGATTCAGTGCCAGTCCCAACCTACTGCAGGATCTATTTGCAGCCTCGTCAGAAACGAAGTATACGACAGGCTCTCTAAGTGCCGCCTTCCACTTATGTCCCGCCTGTCCCGACGGAGCCACATCGTGCATCATACGCAGAAAGCCGTCAGTCGACATATTCCTGCTTCCCCGCGCTTCGTTAATCCTATGCCTCAGGATGCACTTCTTTCGCTGCAGCCAATTCAGCCAATCGACAGCCGCTTCCCAGAAAATCTGACGTATGGCACACACCGGACAGACGACCACTGTGTTATCACTGTGGTAAAACTGGACATGTGTACAGGGAATGTCCCTATCGTCACCTCGGACTACAGGGTTTTGCCGTCGACGCGCCAAGGCCGAGATTCGGCGAAAGACCGAAAGCCATTGAATATTACCTTTCACAACAGCGCATGCCACTGCGGCGGCAGTCGCGGTCCCCATCCCCAAGGCAATCTTCTCAAAATTTTAGGAACCTCCCAGGGGCGGCACCGGTGCGCTCGCCAAGCCATAGGTGGGAAGACTAACGACAGCGACCTTCGGGAGAGAGGCTGCTGACACTCGACGCAAGCAAAGCCTTCCACCGACGCAAGCACGGACCCGGAGCGATTCCCCCCCGACAGCGACGAAAGCCAGAAGCAGATTTTTTTTTTTTGGATATACATGTGGTAGTCGACGGTCATCACGACGTTAGTGCATTATTGGACACAGGTGCGGACTGTTCGATCATGAGCGGAAAACTAGGAGTGCACATAAAGAAAGTTGTTACGCCTTTGTACGAAGCACAAATTCGTACTGCCGGCGGGCACGTAGTCACCGCAATCGGCATGTGCACTATCAGAATGAGCATTCGGGGACGTACGTTTCTCGCCAGCTGTCTCGTACTTCGTGACTGTTCCCGAGACCTAATCCTGGGAGTCGACTTTTTGCGGGAGCACGGCGCTATTATCGATCTTCGAGAGCGTACCGTGACATTTTCGACAGCTGAATCCTCTGACAAAACTGACAACGTCCGTGACAGCACGTTTCGCGTTTCTGCTGACAGCATCACGTTGCCTCCGCGTGCAAGCGTCCTAGTTGATGTGGTGTCCGACAAGTTACGGGATGATGAGCTTGTCGCCGAAGGCAACTTGGCGCTTTTGTTCGCGCTAGGTGTCTGCGCTGCACGCAGTCTCGTCACGCTTTATGACGAACACTGTGCCTTACTCGTGACTAATTTCAGTAACGAGTACCGGTACCTGTTTCGTGACACCGCCATCGCTTTCACCTACCCTATTGCAGACGTTTCTGAATGCTTCACATCTACATCAGCCGACGACGGGCTTCGACCGACACCAAGCGACGTGACTTCACTACTTGTAAAAGTTGATGTCAACTCGACCCTCGGCACAACAACAGACCAAGCTACGTGAACTGCTATATCAATTTAAAGAGTGCTTCGCGTCCACCTCGAAAGTTAGTCAGACACCGATCACCAAACACCGAATAATTACGTACACCGACGCCTAGTCCTTAAAACAACACTCTTACCGCGTTTCGGCAAAGGAACGTGACGTGATAAATGCTCAAGTCGAAGAGATGTTGCAAGATTACGTTATCCGACTTTCGAAGAGTGCCTGGTCATCTCCGGTCATGCTCGTGAAGAAGAAAGATGGATCACTGCTCTTCTGAGTGGACTACAAGACACTTAACAGCGTAAATAAAAAAGACGTCTATTCGCCACCCCGCATCGACGATTCCCTCGACAGACTGCGGCGGGCCAAGTATTTTTCATCGATAGACTTGAAGACTGGCTACTGGCAGATCGAAGTGGATGAACGAGGTCGTGAAAAAAACCACCTTCGTTACACCGCATGGCCTATATTAATTTAAAGTGCTTCCCTTCGGCCTCGGTTCTGCACCTGCGACATCCCAGAGAATGATGGACACTGTTCTTACCGGTCTAAAGTGGCACACGTGCCTAATTTATCTGGATGATGTCGTGTTCTCTGTGACCTTTGAGGAGCACCTGAAGCGTCTGTAGAATGCGCTGGAAGCGCTCCGCTCTGCTAACCTGACACGGAAGCCAGAAAAATGCCACTTCAGTTACAAGGAACTTAAGTTTCTCGGCCATGTTGTCAGTGCGGAGGGTATTTGACCAGACCCTGACAGTACTGCCATGGCCTCGTTTCCTGTTCCACGTGATAAAAAGGCAGTACGTCGCTTTCTAGGGCTCTGCGCGTACTATCACCTCTTTATAGCCAATTTTTCTAGGATTGCTCACCGCTCACTTGTAAAGATGTTCCATTCGTCTGGGAGGAAGAACAGGACGCAGCTTTCTCTGAACTACAGGAGCGTTTGCAGAGGCCACCAGTCCTCGCTCACTTTGACGAAGACGCTGATAGTGTAATTCATACAGACGCCAGCAACGTGGGTCTTCGTGCTGTCCTCGTCCAACAACAAGAGGGTGCAGAGCGAGTGATAGCGTATGCTAGCCGCACTCTTTCCCGCGCCGAGGTCAACTACTCCACGTCAGAGAAAGAGTGTTTCGCTGTTGTGTGGGCCACGATGAAATTTAGGCGTTACCTTTACGGACACCACTTCAAAGTTGTGACCGACCATCATTTGTTGTGCTGGTTAGCCAACCTACGGGACCTGTGTGGGCGACTGGCACGATGGAGTCTTCGTCTGCAGGAATATGATTTCACAATCGCTTACAAATCGGGTCGCAAGCACGAAGCCGCTGATTTATTGCCCCGGGCATTTGTCGAAGTTTGTGGCCACGACGCCGAGGATGATGGTGGTTTTCTTGGGGCCCTTACTACAACGGATCTAATTATACGACAGTACGCGGACGACGAAATTCGCGCAGTTATCGAAAACCTTGAAGGACGCAACTCTTCCATACCTCGATATATTTCTCTAGGTCTATCATCGTTGTGTTTGCGAGATGGGGTTCCGTATAAGAAAAACTCCAACAGCAATGAGAGAACAGATCTTCTAGTTGTGCCAACTGACATGCGTGACGACATCCTTCTCGCCTGTCACGATGAGCCCACATATGGTCAGTTATGTTCTTCTCGAACTCTCGCTCGAGTTCGACAAGCGTACCACTGGCCTAAGCTTTCCGCATACGTTAAGCGATACGTGAAAAGCTGCCGGGAATGTCAACGCCGCAAATCCCCGCCACTGAAACCCTCGGGGCTTCTTAGACAAATAGAACCACCTAGAGCGCCATTCGATCAAATAGGAATGGATTCCCTCTCCGCTATTATCTGCCGGCAACAAGTGGATCGTAGTAGCCACCGACTATTTGACGAAGTACGCCGAAACAAAGGCACTACAACGTTCTACGGCTTCCGACGTCGCCCAATTCTTTATGGACCAGATTATTCTTCGACATGGTGCCCCATATCGCGCGTAATCACAGACAGCGGAACAACATTTACGGTCCAGCTCACTCACGACGTATTCAAGCTCAGCTACACGAGCCATCCCAAGACCACGGAATATCACCCGCCGAGCAACGGCTTGACAGAGCGACTCAACAAGACCATAGCTGACATGTTATCTATATACGTAGATGTCCAGCATAAGAGCTGGGACCAGGTGCTACCGTACGTCACATTCGCGTACAATACTGCCGTCCAGGAAACTACGCGATTCAGTCTTGTCGGTCTTGTCTATGAACGTGAGGTCCAGGCCATGCTGGATGCGATGCTTCCACACAATTGCGACGCTTTGATCACTCCTGACGCTGTGCAGCTTACCCAGTACGCCGAAGAAGCACGCCAGTTAGCACGCCTACACATTACGCACCAGCAGAGTACACACGCATGCCGTTACAACGCTCGCCATCGACAAGTTGAATACCATCCAGGCGATCAAGTTTGGGTGTGGACAACAGTCCGACGCCAGGGATTGTCAGAAAAACGGCTGAGTCGCTACTTCGGACCGTACAAAGTGTTGCGACGCGTGAGCGATGTTAACTACGAGGTAGTCCCTGACGGCGCCTTCTCGCTACGGCGGCGAAGGCACTCCTCGGAGACTGTGCACGAAGTGCGACTGAAGCCGTACTTCACGCGGTAGTGCGACTGTGCATGAACCTTATTGCTGTTTTTTTTTGGATGCGTGTATTTTCTGTTAGTTCGTTCCGACTTTGCCCTTGTACTTTCGGAGCATCAAAGTGATGCCTTTTTTTTTTCAGAGGGGGAATAATGCCACTTGGCCGCTAGTTACGGCGAGGGCAAGCCATGGCTGCCCGCTAGAATGGAATACTATGTTCTGGGGCAGCGTGTGCTCTGGCTAGTTGATTATTATTGAAGCAGCCATCTTGCCAGTTTTCGGTGCGTCTCCCCGCCAGCTCAGTTCTTCCGAGTTGAAGACCTTTTGTAGCACGCAACAATATTTAATGCAAGAGTCAGCCGGTTTGATAAAATTCGACGTTTTCGGTCGTGTCGCCTTTGGGTACTGAGTAATTGAGTCTGCATTGGTGCGTGGCGACGATGATGTGGTATTTTACAAGGAAGCTATGACACTTTTGTTACCGTGTGGCTGTGCCGCGAATGTATTTATTGTCGCTGCATGGCTACTGTTATAAATTTTTATGTTTCTTCAGTAAAAATACGCGATAAAAGCCTGTCCTATGTCTCGTTTGCATCCCCGTTTCTTTAGCGCTACATTATTGCGCATCAGTTATGACCCAACTTACTCAAGAACACCTCTTACTCAGTATATTTTCACGTTCCACGAGGCTTTCATTCTAAATCAGACAAAATAAGCAAGAAAGATCGGAGGGTGAACCTCGATGTGACGTTAAGATCTACTGAAACGTGCAGTTAGCTTGGTTGATATTGTGAGGCGTGTGATTGCTCCGTCATAACGTCTTGATAATCTTCAGTTTTACAAGGGGATAACATAACATCTTAGGACGAGCCTGAGATTGGGCGATCTTGTAGATGTGCTCGCTTCCGAAGAAATCGGAGTACAAAGGAGATGTGGTTAGTTTAACTTAGTTCCGTCGAATTGTGTAACTGGGAATTCTCGACTAGCGGATCTCAGATCGCTCGGTATACGGAGCTAGAAAAATGAACGCCCTAAGCCCTAGGCTGCAGCGGCCAAGCGAAAAATCCTGCCGACGTCCATGGGCCGAGCTTACACGAAATTACTCTCGTAGCAAGCAAATTCTGACACGTGCTTGATACTTCTAAGGGGAAAAGCGTGCACTGCTTTTCCCTGAACGTTTGCGCGTCAGGTGCGCTCTCACTGGAAAGGAAACGGCACCGGGCGAGCAGGTGTGTACATTGTGATCAACCAAAACAAAGAAAGCAATGCATAAAAGCAGCAGCAGAGAAACCATTAGCGTGAAACAGCAAGCTCGACACGTACGAGAGGTAAGGGCGAATAAAGCGAGGTCTGGCTGAGTGAATCCTGGCGTCTGCCACGCAGAGAACTTCAAAGCACTTCGAGTTTTCCCTCAACATTACGAAATGGTAAGAGGACGCAAGAAATATGTGCAGTCACAGTGATATTATCTAAATATAAAGGGGAGAAAAGAGCTTGTACAATGCATACAATGTAAGATCAGAAAAAAAGAGCAATACAGAGACTGTATTTGTAGGCGACTGTGTGTTGGCAGATGTAGAGATACGAAAATGGCTGACGCTTCCTGGTCATCTTGCGCGGAATTCGAAAAAAAAAGTAACAAGTTGGCAGTTCATGGCAGGTGGTGACATGCATAAGTTTTGAAAGAAGTAGTTGATCAGCTAGATTTAATTATATTACCTAGAATTTTACTTCCCGAAACCACAATAACATTATCAGAGACGCTGTAGTGAAGGGCTCCGGAAACATTGACCATCTGGAGAAACCTGTACTGACGTCGCACAGAACATGGGCCTATGGCATTTCGCACCGCCACGGCCGAGCTCGAACCCGCGACCTTCGGGTCAGCATCCGAGGAGCGTAATCACTTTATTGAACCACGGTGGACACAGTGAAATTTCGTCGGCAGTGAAGTAAGGGCAGCGCCTATATACTCTCTGGGATGTGACTGGACCTAGAGTCATTTACTGCGAAGTAATGGCTGTACAAAATTTTTTCGAGACTGTTCCTACACTGTCTGTGATAAGTTTAGTCATACTCTGCCAGGTCAACAGTGCATAATAACAATTGGGGGAGACAAATGCCATTGTGTAAAATGGGTGTAGACTTTACGGAGAAAAGAATTACCTCGATAGTATGCGGAGCCGATAAGACCATGCACAGCAGTGTGCTCAGTATGAGCAGAAAAGTGAAAGGTTCTACCAATGCGAATTCGGAGTTCACCGTTCTCACCAACCCTTCTTAACGAACAGGATCAAGCGAGTTGCCAAATGATGCGTTTGTTTTTTATCTCTACACTTTCGCAGAAGTGAAGAAGATGTTTACGTTCGAATGGCAGACCAGCAGGGTATCTCTGCTTACGTTGTCTCAGACTCTCAGACAGCTTGTCGTATGTATCTCAAAGGCATATTATCCACAAAGGTTATGAAGCTATCGGGAAACGAACTCCTCTTTGACCATGGGTTAGTCTTGTGTCCCGCCCATGAGCCAGAACGGTTATGAACTAGTCCATTGCCAAGCTCGAGTACTCAACGGCCGAGCCCCAGTACCACCCGCTGCTCAGGAGGATACAGATTAAGGAGTGACACGCCGTGAAATGCACCAGCCGCAGTTCACGAGCTCGAGCCTCGGCTGCACGCTCGATGCTGCTGCCTCTGCGCCGGAGTACTTCCTCTTCTTTACAATATATATATATATATATATATATATATATATATATATATATATATATATATATATATATATATATATATATATATATATATATATATGCCAAAAATTTGTGCCCGCCTGACCTTGACTTGAGAAAGTCGACTGGAGCGCCGTCTTTAGGCAGACAAGTGACTGCACATGAGCGATAATCAGCAGCGATTCCTGCGAAGCACCACGTCGTCTTAGTGGAGCCGTGGTGCTGCGCTCATTTCGGTCAAGTGAAGGATGAAAGTCGAGTCAAAGCTTATTTGAGAACAGGGGGGTAAGCTGCCTTTTAACTCCGCTCGAACAAGAGAAGTGAGTTTGGTTGTTGGTGCTCGCCACATTGCTCGCCAGCAGGCGAAACGTGCTCAAAAGCAAGCTATCATAAGGTTCTTCGTTTACAGTTGCATGCGTGTTTTTTGTGTGCCTTGCTCGTTTTCAGGAAGATCTGAGGGTTCCCTCAAAGAAGGACCTGGTGTGCCCAGAGGCTGCCAAGTATGCCGAAGATCACAGCCTGCGGCTTCACACAGTACAGAAAAAGCTCATGGAGGTGAGATACGTGTGACGCGTAACCGTACTGACATAGATGTACAATATAATATAATTATAATAATAAAGCAACGAAGCACTGTTTGACATTTACGATCTATTTGCCGGTGTTTTCATTTTGCGCGCTCTGCTGCGTTTTCTAAAATTTCTGAATCCTGCCAAACGATTCACCTATTACCTTTCTTCATTAAGACACGCGTATTTCAACGTACTTTCAATATAGGAAATATTTTTAAAATTGTGTTTATGGATAAGAAGGTTGTGAGAATGACCAGGCAAGAAAGATGCATGGGTAGCTTCCTAGTAGGCCGCATCTCAACAGTAGAACAGAAATACACAATATGCAAAATGCACGACCTAAAGAAAAATTAAAATCAGTAAACAACCACGGTCGACATATATAAAGAAGGTTATTCTTGAAACATTTGAAAAAAAAATATAGCCTTAATAATAAAGACCCCATCCCCCCCCCACCCCCAAAAAACACACACACACACACGCACACACAGACGAATCTATGACAGCACCAGCAATCACGCAAGTATGTCGCGACGCCTTTTATATACGACGGTGAAAAATTTGCCGCCAACATTTTCATCAGGAGTCAAGTAACATCGACCACAGTTGTGAGTCATACGTATTTGGTATAGGCCAAGAGTGGTTTGACCCAAAATTTGCCGATGTTTAATCCTTCGCGCCTTGTAAGCGCAAGCCTGGCATGCAGAACAGTGCAGCTTGCATCTATTTGACACTGATCGTAGCGATGTGTGGTGGCGTTATGCAACCACATAACCTAGCAAAGCAGCTATTGCTAAGCTGAAGAACACCTTTCTCACAAACCTTTTTTCGATGCAGCTGAGGATGAGGGTCACACCAGTTACTTTTAACAAGCTGCACAAAAGGAAGAACTTTTGCGAGGAAAAAAAAAACAGTCAACATCGTTGCTCAGTCAGTGTGATCGATCGATTGCGTATCATAATAAAAAAATTCAGTGCCCGTCCACTACCGTGAAAATGGAAGCTAGGGAAGCGATGACTATGATGGGTCTGGCATACTGAGTATTGTTTAATCGACTTTACGTCTTATATTTATTGATTTTGCTGTGCGGACATAGAGACATACAATCAAACACCCCGCCGTTTCTCCGGCGCATGACGGCAGCGCGAATGGCTGTTTTTAAAACATATCCTGTGCTTCAGAAGAAAGTACGAGAATGGCATGAACTTCATTTATTATGCAAGTGGTCTTGACTTCGAGGCAAAAATTGTTGACGTCATTCTAATATCAGGGTTCAATAAGGTAACGGTATGCGTTTGCTTTTACAAAACGTCCGTTCCTTTGCAGCCGAAAACGGTGATTCAGTCGAGTTAATCGGTTCGCCCCCAAAAAGATGTTAGCGCGTCTTTCGTCTGCGCTCGCACTTGAACGATATATCAGGCCTTCGTTTCAATTTCTTCTCGATTCAGGTGAACGGAACCACACACAAAGCACGCTCACTTTGCGCACACGTTCGATCCAAACACGTAATCCATGATGGTCCAAACTTCGATTCCCGCCTTTTTGGATCGTTTCCCCGCTGTTTTTGCAGATGGCGCCACAATCCCGAAACGCGTAAAGCTCCTTATAAACTCGACGTGTTTAAAAAAAAAAAAAAAACAGTGGTGCCCGGCAGCGGAAATTCGAATTACGCGTTTCGGAGTATGCAGATTTAATCACAGACCTTCAACGCGCATATATTTACACGAAACCATACGCCGACCCAATTTGGTGAAGGTGCGCTTTCGCGCTTTCTTGCAGGCAGTCTTATAATGCGAAAAACACCGGTACTAACAGGGCGTTGGCCAACCTTATTATTACAGGGTGTTTTGAACGGGAAAAGCACAGGCTGCAATGATTTCTGTACAAGAACTCGGTAGACACCCAAATATACAATTTGATTTGTTTCTACTTGAAGAAGTATCTTACGTGAAATTTTTGTTCAGAATAATTCACGAGTTTTCGCTTTGTCTGTACGCCTTTATTTTTTTTTTTTTACTTAGCGTGAATAAATGATCTGATACGGGTGTATGGAAACGACGCATTCAACTCACACATGTGGGGGCACGTCGCTCGTTGCAGGTCACTAAAAGTCACTACTTCGGATCCATGTTGGGCGACAGTTGCCAGCTTCAGTTTTTCCAAATACTGTTGAAAACGATGTCGGCTAAGAAGTACCTTGAAATAGGTGAGTCCCATGCGTTTGCTGCTGAAACTTTATTGCGCATATTTGTACGCACATGGGATGCTGACAACGTTGCAGAAGGGCACACAAATGGCGCGAAGAAAAGCGCGCAGTTGTGTGTACGGGTGAGAAGACTGTGGTAGATTCCGCAATAAAAACGCAGTGACAATAAAGTTATTACGATACCAAAAAGCCACACTAGTACTCGAACATACCTAATAATGCTGAAGTTTTGCGTAGTTATACTCTATCAAAAAAGTGTTATCACAACATCAACACTTGATTTTGAGATGGCTTGCATGGCTTAATTATTAGGTGAATTCTGAGGGATTTTCGTCACAGTGTGGATTTATTTTTGTGTTATGTTTACATTCTTTACGTGCGCGTTAGACCTTCTCGAATTTGGACCCAGTGCGAGTCATTACAGCTATGGGTTCAAATATTAATTGCGCTTAGTTTTTGTAAAATTATACGTTGTAAATAAAAGGTGATCAATCAATATATAAATAAAAATAGGTAATGTATAACATTATCAATAGGAAGTGAAATCGTATAGAAAATATTTAACAAGTTATTAAAACTATAGTGTGTAACGGGAGTGTCCATGTCTTGCTGCTGCCAGCACTTCTGACGCCAGGCTTTGTGCTTGCTCCACAGAAGCAGACGTGATGGAATTCAAATCTCTCTTAACAATTTTCTTGAATGTCGTAGCTTTGTGGCTTCTTGCATCACGATCAAGAGTGATCCGTCTATAGTTACACAGGTGCCACAGCGGCCAGGTGTGATACCGAGTGAATCCGGGGATACAATCCTGGGCACGAACAACTCGCTTTAGGAGCGCCTAGTTTTGATTGAGTTGGTTATTGCAGGGCGAAACGCTGTCAAGCCCAAACAATGCCAGTGTTTTAGTCTTGCGATTTCTTAAAGAAGATCATTGGTATCATGCAGTTTGATGAGTGAACGATCAGCTTTATGTAAACGCTTGTTTAATTATCACCTCGCCCGGTCCTTGTTTGTGGGCGCTTGACATTGTTCGGGACTGCATGCATCGGGATGTGTGTCAACAAAGATGACATAGACTGGGCTTTTGTGCGAATTCGGCAATGACCTGCACTTACGTGCCATAAAAGTTTTGTCTGAGGAGCGCGGAGAATGGAATCAATATACCAGTAAAGGTACGCTTGAGGGTCGAGGCGAAAAATTACCAAAAGCTTTATCTTTAAAAATGCCCAGGAGGGGTGTTAGCGGTTGTAAACTGCAATTTTTCTCGAAATAAGCAGTTTATTTTAGGGTGATGTTGGTTACTATGCTTGCGTGTGAAAAGTGAGACGAAAGAAAGGCTGTTTTTTTTTGTGGGACCATGGGTACACCGCACACTCGAGAATGCTTGGGATGTCGCTTACGCACAAGAACGATGGACTGTTACGTTATGTGTGTGCTAGTCCTCCTCTCTTTCTTTCGTTGCTCTTCTAACTTATCGAACTTCCCATCCCATTCCGTATCGTATGGTAGCGTGCGAGGTTATTCTTGACTGGCTAACGTGCCTGCATTTCCAACCACTCTCGGCCTTGCCTTCGCACGTAGGTTCGTGTGTCGGCTGTCAGCGGCCTCACACGCCATGTTGATATATTGAATGCGGTCGCCGATGCCTCTAATTGGATCTTGCGATCTCGTGCTCTGCAGCGGAACTGAACAACCTGCCAATCATTTTGTCAGATGTGACATCCGTTCGACAGCTCGCGGCGAAAACGATCAATGTTCCTGCTATACGTTTTCCCCGGAAAACCTTTCCAGCAATGAACAGTGCAGCATTCAAATGAGTTTCATATTATACGGTGATCCATACCAATTTTTAGAAATTAGTTTAATAGTTGAACGCGCATGTGCGATCAATCGCTCAGTCCTCGTAATAACGACAGCGTTACGCAGTCACAATACTCAAGTAAACGGCGAGTTCTGCCACTCCCATCCTACCGCTGTCAAAATGTCCACCATTAAATATTTCAGTAAAAAAACAGAAAGAACTCTGATATATGTACATAATGCCCTGCTAAATAGGCGGCTGCACATTATAATGATGCGACTAAATGCATGCGCGTTTGTGCCTAATTAGGACCGATTAATTTACTAACGTTTAAAGCCACAAAGCTGGTCGAAATTTTCTACTAGAAACTGTAGCTCAGTTTGCAAAACTTCTGATCACGCAGCTTTTAATTTTTATCTATTAGCCGATCACAGTTCGACGGGAGACGAAATTCTAGAGCCCCCTGTATACTGTGCCATGTCAGTGCAGGTTAAAGAACATCAGATGGTCGAAATTTTTGGAGCGCTCTCTACAGCGTTCCTCATAATCGTATCATGCTTTTGGGACGCAAAACCCCAGGTATTATTATAACTGTCCGCATATGAAGTATCAGAGAGAGAGAAATAGTGAGTAAAGGCAGGGAAGTTAACCAAGCTTGGCTCGGTTTTTCTGCTTCTGCAGATGCCTCCGAAATACAGGAGTGTATACTACGTGGCATGCCCCCTTGCGGTCCGTCGTTGCAGTGCCCCTAACGTTCCGCGTACAAGCGATCTGACAGTGACTGACCCCCGTATTCTAGAACGTCCCTTCACTCAACGCTCCACCTTCACTTGAGAAAGCCGATGGGAGCGCCGTCTCTAGTCACGACAAGTTACCGCGTATAAGCGATAATCTGCTGCGATTCTTGAGTAGCGCAGCGCCATTTTCAGCCGAGTGGCGGCGCAGTGCACAACTCTGTACGCTCACACACCGTAGCAACTTTGACCCGAACATCCACTCGACCCTATGCAGAGTGTGTGGAGCGGAACAGGAGACAGTTGAGCACTTGGTGCTAAAATGCCAAAAACTCTCACCCTGCCCGCCAGAGGCCACTACACTACCTCAGGCGCTGGCCTTGGCGGACAGGAATGCAAAAGCATGTTTACACCACAAAGACAAGGCTCCAACAGTGGTGGAAGTGGTGCCAAAAGGGAACTTCTCTTTGTGCTTCTGATGTGTTTGTTCTTTTCTTTATATACCTAGGCTGGAACACAACACATATGTGTTCACCCGTTACAAAGGGCAGACCCACAAATCATCATCATAATCATCAAGTGAAGGAGGAAAGTCGAGTCGAGGAGCGTTTGCGAATGCGGGGGTAACAGGTTCACAGGTAACATGGCGAGCAACAGGTTCGTCAACGCACGGACACCTTTCTCGTCCCCTTTTAGGGCCGCAGCACACGTGACCAAATGTGACGCCGTTTTGCAGGCGGAACGTTAGCAAGCACTACAATCACGGCGCACAAGCTGATTTGTCACGAAGTATTATTTTTTTTTTCGCATTTTGCAACTCTTTTAGGAAAGAGCCTAACAATTCACAAATAGAAATATGATAATAAAAATTCACGAGGTTTAACACCTTAAAAACTACGATATGATTATGAGAGACGCTGCAGTGAAGGGCTCCGAAAATTTGGCCACCTGGGGTACTTTAAGGTGCGCCTAAATCTAAGCACACGGGCATCGGCCATTTTCGGCTCCACTGATAATGCGGCTGCCACGGCCGGGATTCGATTCCGCGACCTGCGGGTGGGCAGTCCAGCTGCATAACCATCAGATCATAACCAGCTGCATAACCATCAGCTGGTTATGCATGACCATCAGCTGGTTATGCGTCCAGCTGCATAACCATCAGATAAATAGAGAGTTAGGAAATGTCTAATTGGATCATTTTCGAAACCATTTAAGACCTTGTAAATAAAGGAAAACTGCCTAGCCCCATCGCTTTATAGCGGAAGTCTCAAATACGTATATGAGCTGCGCAGGCATGACTGGTAAAAAAAAAAAACTGATTTGATCATGCATCTCGTGTGGTCACCACGCATTAAAGCAAAACTGTAAGTGAAATATCCATGGGGTGAATGATGGAGAGTGGGGCGAAGCACCCGTCCGTCCATTCGTTTTGCTTCCGTCCGTCCATACGTCCGTCTGTGGGACCGTCCATGCGTCCATCCGCCCGTCCGTGTGTGCGTCCGTCCATGCATCAGCCCCTGCGTCCGTCCATGCATCCATTTGTCCGTGCAGCCATCCGTGCGTCCGCCCATGCATCTGTCTGTGTGTCCGTTCGTCCATCTATTCAACGCTCCAAGTACCACCATCTCGCATCTTTTCATCATATATTCCCCGTATAGAAGCACCGCCATCCAGCGGACATTCCAAGGACTAAACGAGAGGTGGCACACGCACACTTTCTTACGGCTTGCGCTTCGTGTCTACTGCCCACCTTTAACCACTTCGAGTTCATGGTATATACTAGTTCACTGTATTCATGGCACTGCAGCCCAACGCTCGCTAAACCTTTCTAAAACCAAGGAGGTTACGCCAAGCGAGTATAACATAGCAACTCTTTCTTGTCAGATAGTGCTCAATGTACATGCCAATGGCTGCTAAGGGGAATGAGAGACATGAGAATTCGGCTTTTAGTTAACGCGCACGCTGCGAATTTTTTATTGCTCAAGAACGCACAGGAGAAATCTCCCACCGGCAACACCTTGTAGGTCAAAGCGTAAGACTGGTTACGCGCTACGACAA
This sequence comes from Rhipicephalus microplus, assembly GCF_043290135.1. Lineage (NCBI taxonomy): Eukaryota > Metazoa > Arthropoda > Arachnida > Ixodida > Ixodidae > Rhipicephalus > Rhipicephalus microplus. The sequence continues at coordinate 79,685,102 of NC_134704.1, forward strand.
CGAAGAGGGACGAATGGGTGCTGCTTTAAAGAGCTTCACCCATAAAAATACTCCAGAGTTGGCGTACAGATTGTGGTCATCTTGACGAATTTTATCGAGAAGTTTTTGGAAGTCTAGCAATGTTGGCACCAAACCTTCTTGAAAGTGGCGTGTCTATGAGTTATGGCGAAGGTTTCGTTTGAGATAGCAACGTTCGCTGACAATTTTTGCCAGGCAAATTAAGTTGTTTTGAAGCAGCTATCAGGTGATGTTTGAAGCTCGCTTGGTCTAACATGAAACCGGATGAAAAATATCGCGTATCACCTGCACCAGAGTATGCACAACTACAGGTTTTCCCCGAAACAAACAGCATCTGTTTTGCCTGTTTATGACCTCGCTAGCTGTCTGCTTCACTGAAGTTAGTTGCGCACCTACATGTCATCCGCCGTCTATGCTGACGCGCGTGCGCCATCTCTCTCCCTATCCCCGCTCTCTCTCTCCACATAGCGGCTCACACATGCACGCGCACGTTAGTTTGGTCTGCACCATAAAGTCTGGTAACAAGTGCACCGCCTGCGATACGGTTGCTGTTACGTTTCCTGCGATAAACTTCTGCAGATGAGTTGTAGCGATGGAAGCGTACACACTGCTGAGAAGAAAAGTAAACAAAAAAGCAGAACGAACTTTGTTCAGATGTTCGGACATTTCATTCAGCCGGAAATTCATACAGCCCCCCCCCCCCCAACACACACGCACACACTTTCAACTGTGTATACTTTAGCATGCACAAAAATAATAAAAACGACTTGTTTCAGCAGCAACATTACTGGCACAATGACACAGCGACCACCGTGCGACTAGTTTTTCTTTTATTTTTCATTTCCGCTGCTCGTACCCGTCTAAGCTACGAACCAGCTAGCTTCGGCGAAAACCGTTTTGAAGAAAAAAAGAACAAAAAGACCTCGTGCACGCTTGCTCGTGGTACGGTCGCTGAAATAAATTGACTCACTGCTGCTTCACGAGTTCGTTGTTCAGTTTATGTTAAGAATGATTCTTCGTAGTTAGATTTTCGATTGATGGTAGAGTCATTTATAGCCATTTCTCTCTCCGCAATCACTGTCGTGATTACTGTCGTGAACTACAAACAGCATCATTATCCCAGCGCTTGTATATGCGCACTTTGCATGGACAGACCAAGTTGAAAATAGAAGTGCATGGCTTGGAACATACAAGCGGGCCAGAGAAAAATCTCGCAAGGGTCAACACTGCCCAATATCCTGTTTGGCGAGTCGCAAATGTGGCGCCGCCTTGTTTTTCACTATCACGATACAGCGGCCAATGTGTAGGCGAAAAGCTCTCTCACAGAATTTTGTTGTTATTTGTAACCAACCACGTTCAAGTAACGTTTTGTGACTCATATCTTCGAAGCTTACTTCAAATACATACCGTCACTGACAACAAAACACTATACCAGAACAGTGGAGCGCTGGTGTGGTGGTTGAGCCGGGGCAGTAACCGTGTCCCCGCCGCGGTGGTCTAGTGGCTAAGGTACTCCGCTGCTGACCCGCAGGTCGCGGGATCGAATCCCGGCTATGGTAGCTGCATTTCTGATGGAAGCAGAAATGGTGTAGGCCCGTGTGCTCAGATTTGGGTGTACGTTAAAGAACCCCAGGAGGTTGCAATTTCCGGAGCCCTCCACTACGGCGTCTCTCATAACCATATGGTGGTTTTCGGACGTTAAACCGCACATATCAATCAATCATTAGTGACCGTGGTGACCCTGCAGACGTCAACGTTATAGCAAAGCCCTGAAGTTGACTTTCATTGAAAAGGATGCTTCTTGAGCACGCTTGACGAATAGGAGCGTGAGCGGCATGCTATATATTTGTATATATTTACTGCATACTGACAAATATGGCTGCGCTGTTTAAGAGTAGTTCAGTGAAGCAGAGCATCACAACCGCCAACGAGTGCTACGCTAGTTATGTGGTCAGCGCTCTCCATGGTGACACGCTGCGAAGCCGAAAAGCATTCGAGTGGCGAGCATATGTTGCGCATTGCGCATGTGAGCCTTGCGTGAGAGACGACATGAAAAACCCCGTTACATGTAGTTATCAACAGTGTGCGTTGGATTCTGCATGTTGGAATGCTGCCATCTGTGTTCCTTTTCCTTTTTAGCTCGTGATCTGAGATGGCGATTTCAAGCAATAAATGTAAGCAACCTGTACACCCAGGTACTTTCACGGGCTACAGTGCAGTGTCCGCAGCATTGGCCCTGCCTCCAGACGGCAAGGTGGTGGCCCTGGACCTCTACGAGAACCTGGTAAACGTGGGCAGGCCTCACTGGAAGGAAGTACGTTCAATATTCGTCGTTGTTTTGGGTTGTTAGATGTTGTCCTGTGGACATATGCTCATCACCACGACGCTGCAGTATGAAAAGTTAAAACTGGCTCTGGTAATATGGGCTTGAATCAAATGTTTCACCTGCAAACCGAAAACTCAATGATTGACTGAGTGCACACGTCAAAGATTGATTGTGTGGCTTAATAATTCCTTTAAACTGCGGTATATCAATTATATGGAAACCCTTGATGGGTTTTTGCCGTCGGTGTGGCGGTCATGCTACGTGCAAAGCCCAAATCGGTAACACCATGCTACTTATCGTATGGTGTATCCGCGAGTAAAATCTTCCCGAGCGGTGGCGATGACCGCGGCTGAAGCAGAGAAGAAACGAGCAGTCTCCGTCACAAGGAGGGCACTAGTGATAACATCACCCCGCGTGTGAGACGTGCAGTCGAATTGCTCCCTCTCCCCTCTTTCGTCCGAGGAAGGAGCATGAAGCTGACACCGGGAAAGGTAGAAGGCTGCGTAACTGAAGCAGCAACTGCAAACTTTGACTGTGAGGACATGGTCGCAGACGCTGGCGCACGCGCTATCTCGATAGACATACACGAACGGCTTCGTCTACGTGCTGCGCTCTTTACGCTTCGTGTTGAGACGGTAATCTACATGAAAATCGCTTCTGTTCCTGGAGCAACTGTGTTGTGTAGTGAGCGTGTTGTGTATTTACGCAAGATTGAATCCAAAATAGTTAGCCTTACTTAGTATAACGTAAAGTTTGCTGATACCGCATCCATTGCTTCTTCCAAATGGAAAAAGTCTAGCCTAACTTTTTGGTTGTATTATTTGCGAGGATCGCAGCAGTAGTAAATTATCGCTTTTCATTTTTTTCCGCTTCAGGCTGGCGTGGAGGACAAGATCGAGATGAGGTTTGGCCAAGCCGTTGAGTCCTTAGGTAAGTTTGTGGCGATGAAAACATTCATTATGCAAATTCGAAGACAACGGGGAGGGTACCTATTCCAGGACACTTATGGTAACCTCTGCGACAGTGACAGCCCAGGCCCTGAGAATGAGGGCCCGGCAGCGCGAGATTCGCTTCTTACGGAGCTTACGTTGCGTGAAACTACACGCGGGGCTTTAAAGGGGCCCTGCAACACTTTTTGAGCTTGGTCAGAAAACGCTGCCGATTGGTAGTAGAGGATCCCGACAACACGCGAGCCAAATATTATACCGCAGGACGCGCCATAAAATTCACAATAAATTATCAGTAAGTTAAAAATTGGTTTCTCCTCTCTCGACAAATCACGGAATATGCTCAAAAATTACGTGTAGCAAGCCCATCTATCAGACGTCGGCTGATTTGAACGTGGCGCGCTTGCTCATTACATATATCACCACTGGAGGGCGCGACTTGCCCACGCTTGCGTGAGCAAGTCGCTTGTACATGAAGAATGTCGATACAAAATGGAGGAAGCGAACCAGGAAGTTGACTGGTAAATACTTAGAAAACAGCAGGTGGCCAAACCAAAAAGAACTATCGGTTGAGAAGAAAGTGAAGGAAACGGAGACTGACATGTGGAGAATGGGCATGATTAAGAAGTCCGCACTAGAGATATATCGAACTTTTAAGCAGGAAATTGCCAAGGAAAGGATCTATGATAATACTCGGGGTAGTTCTCTACTGTTTGAGGCCAGGACGGGAGTACTGCGAACCAAGACATATCGGGCCAAATACGAAGGGGTAGACACAGTATGCAGTGCGTGTGAAGAGGAAGAAGAAACTGCCGAACACTTGATAATGTTCTGTAAAGGGCTTCACCCTATAGTTCAGGATGATGGCGCAGAGTTTTTCAAAGCACTGGGGTTTAGGGACCGGGAGGGCAAAATAAACTTTAAGCGGGTAGACTTAACTAGAAGGAGGTTATCTGATTGGTGGCTAAAGTCAAGGCACGAGTGAAAATTAAACTCTTCACTGCAAAGTACGAATCCTCAAACTCACTTTTTAAGGAAAAAAAATAAATATAGTTTTAGTTCATTAGGTATTACGGCTTGGTGGCGCTAGCCACCGCCCGATCTAAAGGGTACAGCCATATCCATCAATCCATCCATGCGCGCGCGCTCATACTGAGAAAGCCACGCATTTGAAGAAAAAAAAAGAAGAAAAGTGCTCAAGGTCACGAGGCACGCGTGAAGTTTTTTTTTTTTTTTTTTTTGTGGCCCTGCCATCCCTCCCTGTTTAGCTTCCAGCGCTTTCGTCGGGACGAGAGAAGGGAGAATGCAATTGCAGCATGTGAAAGACCTTTGTAACTCTACTCGCACTGGACGGATACTTAACATTTTTGCGGTGCTGAATTCATAATGCAATAAGCTTTTCCAGTGAATCGATTTCATGGTTACTTGAAAAAGTGTTTCAGGGCCCCTTTAAGACTGCCTTGTTCAGCCAGAATATCTTTGCACAGGGACGAAGAAAAAAGACACAATAACACAACTCTCGATTCTGGAGTCATAAACTTACCGACTGAAGTAGACATCGAGCAATCGATTGATTGATTGAAATAACTTTATTGTGATTGATCCAAAAATATCAAGTACTGAAAAAAAAGGGTTAACGATCTGTAGCCGTAGCAAGAAAAGTCGAGCTAGTTTGTTCGAATGCATTGTACGCTAAAGTAAAAACAACCTAGGATCACGGGCTGTCCAACTCACTCATGAGTCGATTCAAACTCACTGAGACTCGGATTGAGCTGTGAGTCTGAGTTGGAGTGAGTCCTGGGGAGTAATATTATGGTGAGTTTGAGTCCGAGACAATGCGGTTGAAGAAATGTATAGTAAGTCTGACTCCGAGTGAGTCTGGTTGAGTAAAATATTGTGGAGTGTGAGCCCAAGTGGGAAACATATTTCTTGAGTTAGTCTTGAGTGAGCTAGACCTTTGTTGCCGGCCTATAGCCCCTGTCTACTCACTTATTCGCATTATATCGGGTTGCGTTTGCAATCAAGTTTCTTCACACATATCTTGACACACAGACGTTCATGTGCCCCTTAAATGTTTATTAATTTTGAGGGAGGGGTGCTAGTACCCTTCCCCCCACACACACTTTCTCTCTCTCTCACTGGGCATTCCGCATTCCATCGTTGATCGAAATATCTCGTGTGAGTCGCATGTTTCATAGAAATGCCTTTACTAGATTTTCACCCCTGATAACTTGTTTTTGAAGCTACAATATCAAAAGACGTTTCGTAGAGCACTGATTATGTCATATACAGTCGTTAAAGAGCCTTTACGCCACGATCGGAAAAAAAGTGATTCTAATTCAGTGGACTCACTAGCCGCTGCTGAAGACGATGCGGAAGAGATGGCGGACTTATTATTTGCGGGTTGTTGAAAAAAAAAAAAATGAACGGCAATACAAATTCAAAGCCGTTTTTAAATGCGAAGCATTCCTTACGAACTTCGGCGACTTTAGGCGTATCTATCTATCTATCTATCTATCTATCTATCTATCTATCTATCTATCTATCTATCTATCTATCTATCTATCTATCTATCTATCTATCTATCTATCTATCTATCTATCTATCTATCTATCTATCTATCTATCTATCTATCTATCTATCTATCTATCTATCTATCTATCTATCTATCTATCTATCTATCTATCTATCTATCTATCTATCTATCTATCTATCTATCTATCTATCTATCTATCTATCTATCTATCTATCTATCTATCTATCTATCTATCTATCTATCTATCTATCTATCTATCTATCTATCTATCTATCTATCTATCTATCTATCTATCTATCTATCTATCTATCTATCTATCTATCTATCTATCTATCTATCTATCTATCTATCTATCTATCTATCTATCTATCTAGCCGCCTACGACTTTTAGCTCTCCTGGCCGTTTCGATAATGGTATCGATACCAAACTTGGTATGGCGTAAGATGACTGCACGAAGAACGTATTTGACTAATCATAACATGAAAATCATGACATGTATGCTATGAATGTCATGATTTACATTTCATGTTGCTCCAGCTCTTGCGGTGGCTTCGTTCACATGGCATGCTGCAAAACTGGTATGGTATGACATGATTGCATGGCGAACACAAGCGAAAGACCGTAACAAGAAAATCATGACATGCATGTCATGTAACACCACGACTGCATGCCAAGCTCATGTTGAGCTTGCGGCCGTTTTGCTAGCGTCACATATACCAAATTTGGTATAACGGTACGTAAAAGGATGACGAAGGTATGATACTGGTGCAAACATGATAAAGATAAAACGCGTGTCATGTAACAACATGACTACATGCCACGCTCATGATGCGCTCGCGGCCCTTTCGCTAGCTTCACATGTACCAAACACGGTAATATGCGACGCGAACGGGCGACATAGGTAAATGACACATCCACACATGATAATCACTACGTGCGTGTCATGTAACAACAGGGCTACATGCAACATTGATGATGCGCTCGCAGCCATTTCGCTAGCCTCCCATATGCCAAATTTTGTATGTACGTGACGTGAATGGGTGACCATCTATATGGTAAAACATAATAATCATGAGATGCATGTCATGGGAGAACATGTCAAGGCGCCATGTGTTCATGTGAGAACATGTGAAGGCGCCAACACATTTTGACGTGACGTGGTGCACGTGCTCGCAAGCGTTCATTTTCTCGCGTCACGCCGGCGTTTCCACGCCAGGCGCCGGTCCTGCCACATATTCGCAGGCGCGAACTGCGCTGCATTGCTTTGACGCATGCGCGTTTCAACGCGTCCGGCGTCCCTCCGTCACGAAAAGAGGGAGACGCAGTGTTGTCTGGGTAACGCATCGGCGCGAAACAGCATGTCGAATTTAGCGCCGCTTGCCGCTGGGCCGCGCCGACGGACGCTGGTCGCGTCGGTCAGGCCTGGCGTATACTATAGTGCTCGCGTTTTGTTAGCGTAGCGTCGCTGCGCCCAGCGTGCGCGCCCGCCAACGTTACGTCGGAGTATATTGGACCGGTCACGATGCGCTTGCGGCCGTTTCGCTAGCTTCACATATACCAAATTTGGTGGTACGCGACGTCAATGGATGACAAAATATATGACTGGTGCTAACATGATAATCCTGTCACGCGTATCTTGTAAGAACATGGCAACATACCACGCTCACTGCATGCTCGCGGCCGTTTCGCTAGCTCCACATACACTAAATTTGGTATCACGTGACGTCAATAGATGACGAAGGTAAACGACACATCTAAACATGATGATCATGACACGTAAGTCATGTATGGCATAATTTACCTCCCCCTCGTAACGTTGAGCTGATTTTAAAGTGACATATCAACCTTTCTCATTTGTTCTTCGCATATCTTCGATTCTTACTGTACGTGGGATCTGCCAATTGTTTTTTCGCTCTCGATTTCGTGACTTCACAGACGCCCTGCTGAGCGAAGGTCAGGCTGGCACGTTCGACTTTGTCTTCATCGACGCGGACAAGGAGAACTACGACAAATACTACGAGAGGTCTCTGCAGCTGCTCAGGAAAAATGGCCTCATCGCCATCGACAACGTCAGTATGCCAACGTTGTGCAGTGCTAGACAGTAATTTTGCAGAACGCGAACTCGATAACGAGAATAGCATGCTATAGATCAAGATAGCACTAAGTCTTTATGCTATATTCTAACTATAAAAAAAGGCGCTCTCATGGCGCCTGGGCTTTCGAACTATTAGGTTTATCGACTAGTGGGGTTGTTGAAGTATTTCGGACTGTGCCCCCTGGAACAACTCCGGGTCCTGGGAGATGGTTTCGTCCTTTTATTTTCTTAGTGACAATCGATACGAATAAACACTCTCCAGCCATGTTTGGTCTATAGTTTTGAAATTTTGAAGACTGGCCCTACATTTCGAAACCGATTCGGTCTCTTCTTCAGAGTGTGACTGCCCGGCCGTCTCAGAAGCTAGCGTCCCGCCGTTCTTGATGCGGCGTTGTTTTCTCCATTTTCACGTGGAAAACAACGCAGCAACAAGGATGACCGGAAGAACAACGGTGGAGAGGGGGACAACCACTAAGAATAGTCGCTAGCTTCGGAGCCGGCAGGACAGTCACCCCGTGAAAAAGAGACCGAACGGGTCTCGAAACGTAGGATTAGTTTTTAATTTTAATATTAAATCTATAGGCTAAACTTGGCTGGAGAGTCTGCTTGTTTGTGTATTTTTTATCTAGTCAGACAAATCTCTGTCAAATAGGTTTACGTTTAAAGAGACAATGGGGCATTGTACTCAGAACGCCACTGGATGGTTACAAATTTAGACGAAGTGAAAACATAGAAATTTTAGGTATACATATTGTTTGAAGCTTAACTAGTTGTCACGCACATTCTAGGGGAAAACGAAACTGCAGATACCAACGCGCGCGTGTGTGTGCACTGTTGTTGCGAAGTGTGGAGAGGTAAAAAGTGGTTGTAAGGAGTTCTTCACGAAGAAGTCGGCAAAGCTGGCTAGAGGGTGCTGAGTTGTCTAGAAGGCGACTTCTGGGACGACTGCTTTCAAAAGAGAGAGAGATAGTGAGAGAGACTGGAAACTACAGAGAAAGACGAAAATATCATTCCAGCTTCAATGTACATGCCGTGTCTGTTACCCACATTGCGCTAAGGGCAAGGGGCGACATATTAAAAAAAATCACAGCATATCCACAGAGTGAATGATGATGAGTGGGGCGAAGCGTCTGTCTGTCTGTCTGTCTGTCTGTCTGTCTGTCTGTCTGTCTGTCTGTCTGTCTGTCTGTCTGTCTGTCTGTCTGTCTGTCTTTCTGTCTGTCTGTCTGTCTGTCTGTCTGTCTGTCTGTCTGTCTGTCTGTCCGTCCGCGCGTTCGTACGAGTCTTGCTAAAGAGTAACGTTATGCAGTAGCATGGCACTATTTGGCCTGAAATAAAAGCTGAGTTTATTCTGTATATACAGGAGTGCTAATCTAGGGTGGACATTTCAAAAAGAGCCGAGATGGCACCTAAACGGCTTATTCGGAAAACAAATAAGCTCGTTTATTTAATATAACAATAATGATATCTAGGATTTTACGTCACGGACCCATGGCTTGGTTTATATGTGGAGTTTAACGTCCCAAAACAACCATATGATCATGATAGACGCCGCTAACCCATGGCTTGGCTATCAAAGACGCCCAGTGGAGAACTCCAGAAGTTTTGGCAATATGGTGTTCTTTAGCGTGCGCACATACCGCACAGCACACGGGCCCTTTGTCCTTTCTTCTCCACCAAAATGAGACTATTGCTGCTGAGATCCAACCCGTGACCCTCGGGTCAGCAGCGGAGCACCTTAACCACTACACCACCGCGGTGGACAACACAGTATAATACGGGATGCTATTTGAAATAGAGTGATTACAGTGCTAGTGGTTTCTGTTTTAGCGTATAGCTGGTCCAGCGTTTCGGTCATCTCGCACCTTCGAAGAACTACGCGCGCTTGACCAGTGGTCATCTGCTATGTGACAGGTGCTGTGGCGGGGCCTGGTCTACGACCCCAGCGACAAATCAACGGAAGTTGCGGCGCTGCGGGAATTCAACAAGAAGCTACACGAAGACGAGCGGATAGACGTCTGTCTGCTGCCTCTCGCCGATGGGATCACGTTTGCCAGGAAGAGGTGATGGACAGCTCTACAAGACTGTCGTCACCAGTCGCCTTACCGCAATCAATAAAGTGGGATGTCATTTTTGTCATGAACCGTCTTCAGAATTAGGGCACTGCGGAGACCACTTATAATATTGAGATGAAAGCCTTAGATGATTCATCGAAAGCGAAAATTGACCTTCGGTGGTGTCAACGCGAGTGAAGAGAGCAAATCATCTCGAGATGACGTCACGTATCACCAGAATTCGTGATGTTATCATGAAACGGCATAGTGGCTTGGTCAAGGGTGGGGTGTTGACGGAGGTCATGCGAAACCGGGTTAAGTGCAGAAAGTTTGCGATGTCTTCGATCCCGGAGGCAATGTAAAATTACACCAGGTGCAGAAAAATATTTGGGGGGGGGGGGAAAGGGGGAAGAAGAATATATAAAGAAAGAAAAAAAAGATGGCTTTTGACTTCGAATCGCCTTAAAAGAATGCATAAGGGGCCCCGTGAGTTTTCTTCTGCGCTTGCAAACACGCAAGCTATCTTCGAAAGCAGCAATAACATCGCATAAACTGAATATTCATTATAAGGCTAGACAAAGAATCATGCACGCTAATCCGTAAACAAGCTCAATGACGAGGTCAGCCACTGGAGCAGGAAACCACTGCATCTATTACACCTTCCCTTGTAATACGGGCGTGCACAACGTCCAGTACAATGTTTGTTCCGGTAAGGCGTGCGATCTGCACAATAACACTGCGAGGAATACATTACTTGCGCTTTAGTTTGAGTAGCGAATCCGACCTGCAGGTTAACAGTGTCCTTGCGGTATTGCACCGGAAGTAGTTACAGATCCAAACAAACCAAGCGCCCCGGGTCTATGTATACAAGAGTACGCAGGCCTTGTTATTGTGCGTCCACGCGAACAAAAGAAAAACCGTACCGGCGTGTTCTTACTTACTTGCCTCCCGGCTGTCGCGTGTCAGCGTGGTAATTAAATGAAGATGAAGCGCGGACAAAAGGAATCACGCTGCGGTTAATTAGGAAAGCCCCACCAGCGCACGGGCTCGGAGAGGGATGCGGAACTGTGTGGCAATGCTTGGCCAGATGTTGTTACTGCTTCGTGCTCGGCCTGGAAGCCTCTGCTCTGTACTACGTCGCTGGACCAGCGCAGATTGAAGAGTTGGGCATACGCTCTGCACTGTTGTTTGCCTGTGGTAAGATCTCCAGTCCGGTTCGTTTGTGTGCCATATTAAGTGACAGCGAACGGCGATGGCAGGCTGCCCGCAGGTTTACAAGACCCGTTTCGTCTGGGCATATTCGTTCGGCCGTGTGTTTAGGTGGCTCATGTTTGATATCCTTGTGAAAACACGTTTCGCTCAATACAAAGCAGCATAAAAACACAACAACACTAGAAGCCTCCCCACTTTCTCATGTACCACGCAGAATGGTGATTCCGGCATCGCATTTTCGTGTGATCATGTGACTTCCAGTGTAATGAAAGGGACAGCCATCGTGTTTCTCATTACCATGGAAACTGATTTATACTGGACGTTTGTATAACCTCCATGTCTTTATCTTATACTTTACCGCAGCGTTAGCAGGTCCCAATTGTGGCTTATTTGTGGCTTAAGACTGTGTTCTGCGTTAGCGCTTGAACGTGTTCTCACTTCTTTTGGCCAGAACGCACTTATATCATGTGTACCTTAGGGAACTCCAGATGGTCAAAATTATCCGGAGCCTTTCACTACTCGCCTTCTCTCATAGCTGCATACTTACGTTACCCGGACAATTTTATGCAGAGCATTTTACCCACACAACTTAAACCCAGACCTTTTACACAGATGACCTTACCCAGAGAATGAAATGAACACTCAGACTCATGGCAATAATATACTTGACCTCGTTTTCGCTTCATACTCCGAGCTTATTCACTGAGCTACGGGCTTAAAAGGCCTCACTACTCATCGTACAACTTTGTTTAATCTTTCGACTTTCACATCTAAATGCAAACCACAAAAGAAGCCCACACACGACTACAACAAAGCCATCGTTAATGAGCTCATTACCGAATCAGAAAGATGTTATAGTATTTCTTTCAAACCTATATTTCCAGAAGTGTAGGACAGAACTTGTTACTGTATAACAGTTACTGTATAACAGACAAATTTCGTAACGCTGATTGATGAATACGTCCCACTTGTGTCTATTCATTGTGATGATGGCTGTGCTTGATATAAAGAAATCTCACAAAAAGAAAAACAAAACAAAAACGCCTATTTTGTGGTGCAATATAACATAATGCTCCGCTGAAATGCGACACGAGTAATACGAAAAAAAAAACGAAGAAAGGTATGATAACGAAGAATAACAAGAAGTCATCTATGACAAACTTAAAACAATATTGAACGTTATTAACTCAAAACAGTTTATCGCATAACATTTCACTGTCCACCCCTGATGGCCCAGAGGTGTCAGCTGAGGAGCGCTATGACCTAGTTATGTGTCACTTTTCCTCAGTTTTTACTGATGACCCGCCCGACAACATCCCCTTAACATTCAAATACGACTTGCCCCGGATTCCGCCAATCACCGTAAATTAGTGTCAACAAATTTTAGTGGTGAGCAATAATAGTTGAACATTCCTCAACATGTAAGAAACACTTCTCAGCTTGTTATACGGTCCCCAAGCCAGCTTCGAAATTGGGACGCAGGCCTCCATTTTTCTCATTGGCTGTTCGCTTCCCCTCGTCCTCGCGACCGACCTGGACCGCCCACTTTTTGCCTCCATCCGAGTTTGGAACGCGTACAAGATTGCACCACTACAGTGCCCCCGGTCTTGACCATATTTCGGCAAAGTTCCACTGCATTTATTGGTAGACGCGTTGTGTATATGATATTTTCTCAGTCCTATTATGAAGGTACCGTACCTGAAGACTGAAAAGTAGCCGAGGTAACCACTTGTATAGAAATCAGTTGACCGCTCGGAATCCCATAATTGATGACACAGTACACTGAGATGCACTTCCCGGAAAATACTTAAGCACACAATTTATTCGTATTTTGCCCAACCCCTCGATGATAACGGCTTTTTCATGAATAATGAACACGACTTTCAACATGGTATGTTCTGCGAAACTAAGCTCTTAGGATTCATTACAGACCTCCATTAAACTTAGATTTCCTGTTTGAAACTGATAATTTTTCTCTAAAGCCTTCGATCACGTCACTTATCAATGACTAATAAACAAACTCTGCTGTCCTAACTGGGACCCTTGAACATCATGGATCAGATGCTTCATAGCAGATCGACCCCAGTTCACTGACATTGCCAGTATTCATTTCATCACAGCTTTCGTTGAATGCTGTCACACAGTCCCGTTAATTAGGGAGGCTATCGCCGGGCTAATTCCAAGGGCCGAAGTATCGGCCCCCCGAACCGCACCACGAAAGCATGGACAATTTAGAAGTGGTCCTTTTTGGCGCGCCAGCGGACGCCGGCTGTGGCACAAAGAACAAGTCAGAGCCGAGAGTTGATAAACAAAACAGAATTATATTCTCAATAATGACAGATTAAAAACAACACACAGAAGTATGCACACTCCACAACAGTTGAGTACAATATGTCACCAAACGAACAACGTACTACCCAGTACAATCAGCCACACTTGAAACAACGGACACAGACAACGATACGCACTACAATGCAGTCGCATGCATTGAACAACCCAGACACTTAAAGACTAAAGAGATAGAAAACCTATTCAGTCCAAAGTTCTTGGAACCAAAGTCTAGATGATACTCTTCCGAGAATCACTCACTCAAAGTCCAGCGTTGTTGTCGTTCCGCAGCCCCCGAAGTTTCTCTTCCAGAAAACCTCGCCGAAGTTTCTCTTCCAGGAAACCTCACGTCTTCAATAGGTCACTCTCCAAGCTTCAAACTTCTTCGCCCGAACACGTCGGCTTCACACACGCAGCTGTTGCCACGCGTCTTCGTTCGATAGCGGTAAACACACACTCTTGCCTGTAGCTCGAGTCGTCACCCCTCAGGTGGAAATCATCTTCTTCTCCCGCTTTGTCTCTACGGACAAAACCTTCGCCGACTACACGGCGGAATACCCTACGTGCTCTGGCGCTAACTTCCGTCTTCTCCTGCTCTCTCATGTCGGCTGCTCGATTAAATACCTTCCGCGCGAGATTCCAGAAGGTTCTCGTCATTTCGTCGGCGCGATGCGCAGCGGAGGCTGGGGGAAGGCGCGAGACTGTACGAGGGCCGTCCCCGACAGATGACTCAACCAGGCATAACACGCCTCTTTCCTTCTAGAAATTTCCAGCGCTTGCTCGGCCGCCGTTGTGGGGTGAGGAGGTTCGTCGGCGAAGCCACGCTTTCGAGAGGAGAGGCTCGCGCCACCCGGGGAGCATTTAGATGTTTGTTTTCTTTTTCTTTCTTTTTCGTTGCCCTCGCGGCGTCACTCCGGCGGTTCGTCGCGAGAATGTGGCGGCGCGCCCTTTTTGAGCGCTCGTTCTGTGACAAATGCCTGGCCTTTTACTCTTTTTAATCTACGTAAACCACCGACAATTAAGAATTTCATCATTCATTTCATCATTCGCAAAGGATTGTGTCTTGTATCGCCAAATAACCAACACTAACAATCGCGAAATTGTACAAAATGGCTTTTCATTAGTGGAAAAATGGTGTTCGCATTCGATGATGCAGACGAATATTAGCTTCCAAGTTAAAACCCATGCTAGTATCTTGCAAGCAGTTTAACTCGAAATACGCCTACCACTTAAATTAGCTAAACAAACTAATTTCTAACACTCTCTCATGAAAGGGTGGCAGATCGAGGTAGTTGGCACTCCGTTATGAGAACCGTAATAGCGTGGAGACAACACAAGGCACAAGAAGGAACGGAGACGAGCGCAAACTTCAACTAAGCTTTACTGGGAAACGAAACGTATTCATACGCAGGGATTGCGATGGAGGCAGAAATGTTGTAGGCCCGTGTGCTCAAATTTGGGTGCACGTTAAAGAACCCCAGGTGGTCTAAATTTCCGGAGCCCTCCACTACGGCGTCTCTCATAATCATATAGTGGTTTTGGGACGTTAAACCCCACATATCAATCAATCATACGCAGGGAGTGGTTGCAGTGACAGCAGAAAGAGTAAAGTCGGACGCGAGTCAATTAAGCATCACCAGAATGAACAGCATGTGTACGAACATGGGAAGAGCACAAAAAAAAAAGAAAAAGAAAGAAGAAAAAAGGCCCCCCTCTCCCCCAACGTAGAAAGTAATTCGGGTGGCGTCATCGCATGCATGCGTATACCCGTACCTTCCAAAACACAATCTCTTTATCATAAAATGGTATGGATGGCTTGATCAAGCCGGCGCATCCCTCCCGCTTCATCTGAGCCCCTTCGACAATGATGCGGCTTAGTTCGTCTTCGTGCCGGTGCAAAACTGAAGTGTTATCGCACACAGGACGACAACCACGCTGATCGCAGTGGAGAGGCAGAAAATTATCCTTGTTCCAGACGTTGTTTGCGTGTTGACGAAGTCGGTCGTTGACAATCTACCAGTCCGACGGACGTAGCAGGCAGCACACGACAGGTGAATTCTGTGAACCGCCTCGTACACACAATCCACGAACCGGTTGCGATGCTTCACCTTTAATCCAAAGTCTCGTCTCGCCACATGGCTGCTCATCTGCGAGAGCGAGGCGAGTTTGTGCAGAGCCTTAAAACCAGCCATAACAACAGAGTCTGCAAAATTTTGAGTTCGGTATAGCTTAGGCAGAGAAGGATTTCTCGGGAAATGTTTTGTTCAGCTTCACCGAACGTATACTCCGGAGTTGAGTACGAAAAAAAAAATGGCGTGAATGCCTCGACCGCATCAATAGCGCCTCGGATATCCTCTGGAAAGGAGAACTTTAGCGTCTCAGGCCGACATGTCTTGCAAGGTGTCCCTCTTCAAGCCGCGACGGGGACGTTCCTAGCTGAGTTCCTCCGCCACACCGTTTGCCTGGGCTCGAAGTTCGCCATTGACAAGAAGTGGTACGCGCCGGAGGATAGTGCATCGTGTCGCAGGCTCTGCCCCTGTGAATGAATTCGAGAAGTTTGTACACAGGGGTTCATCATTAAAGAGAACATCGTGGTGCGTGGTAGCCGCACGGCGCCATGGTCGGCCGGGGCTGCAACGAGTTCCGCGCAGGCGCAGTGAGTACCGTGCACGGTGCTTTTCGGCCTCGTGGACGGTTCGCTTCGCGACAGTTTGACGCGCCGCAGCGCACGGTATTGGGCGACGACATAGCTCCCCCCACACAGCGGCATCGCACCTGCCCTAAACTCGTTGCAGCCGCTGGCTGACGGTGGCGCCGAGTGGCCGCCACGCTCTCCGGTGTTCTCTGTAACAGTGGACCCGTGAGTACGTCTCGGGGGGTGTTGATGCGCTTCCTCGGTACAAGTCTTCAAGCAACAAAATGCGGGTAAGTTGGTCTGATACCTTCTCAAAAGACGATGAACTGTACGTTGTTCCTTCTCATAAAGAAGGCGTTCCTAATTCGTAATAATAGTTATGCCTGATTGCACATTTCTTTAAAATGGCACGAGGTGCTACAAGCTCCGTTTTTTGCACCTGTGCTAACGTTAACATAGCGGATGCCTGATTCAAGGCAAAAGAAGTGTGCAGCAAGCTGAATTTGGTTGCACTGGCGTGACGTGTCTGCAAGAGGTAGAAGTGGGGGTCAGGTGATGTTTCTTCTGCGAAAAATCTCAAGTTAGACGTGCCGTTTCAGGCAATTCTCTCAGAAAATGATTCGTGCCAGGAAGTGCTCGCTATTTATCTGTGGTAGAAGTTAGAATTACTGTGTAATAACGATCCGTTTTTTTTTTAAGAATGCTATAGAGGTTGTCTACTTTTTCAATGCGGTTAGCCATCGCCAAATTAACGCTGTCTCGATTGACATCGAAGTTCTCGTTTATTATCTTCTTCACAAAAAATACTTGAGTGTGTTATGGAGTGCATTGAAAATTTTGGCGAACCCGAACTTCGAAATGCGGCAGGTATTAATACGAGACCGTTTTTTGATATCTTGCTATTGTATCCAACTTCCACGTTTGTTGAGTGGAATCAGGAGGTCTTTTTGCAGAAAGCAGGCGTGTCCATCGGTTCCCGCATCGCGTCACTCTTAAATGATTTAACCTTGACGAAGCCAAGGTTGTTCCGTAGCGCGTTTTTCAGCTCGCGGCTGCTTCTGCGCAGA